>NW_021703776.1:86865038-86904938 GCF_005190385.1 Monodon monoceros
AATCTTAAACATCCTGGAATTCTTTTTCTTTTTTCTATAAATCTGAACCTTAAACATCTTTTCAAATTCAGCTTAAATAGTGCCATGTCCATGAAGCATTATTCAAGTAAAAAATCTCTCCTTGGGGCTTCCCTGGTGGCGCAGTGGTTGAGAGTCTGCCTGCTGATGCAGGGGACACAGTGCCCCGGTCCGGGAAGATTCCACATGCCGCGGAGCGGCTGGGCCTGCGCGTCCGGAGCCTGTGCTCTGCAACGGGAGAGGCCACAACAGTGAAAGGCCCGCGTACAGCAAAAAAATCTCTCCTTTTCCATCTCCCATGTACGTGTACTGCTTTCTCATGATGTGGGTTAATTTCTGCTTTAGTGATACACACACATATCTTTTCCCCCATTAGTCACTTGGAGACATCATTCATGTTGGATTCTATATTCCTCACAGGCCTAGCATTATGCCATGTTCAAATGGAGTTTGTAACACGTTTGAAGAATGAGTTAATTGACCAGACTTGGTAGACTGATGAGTATTTGGGAATGTCAATGTATAAATCATCCATTTTAACGTAATTTAAGTAGTGAGAAAAGTTGGGTTTCCAAGGACTGAGGACAGAGCCTTGGGTGCCAATATGGCGGCGGAGCAGAGTGGGTCAAGGCATATGTATAGGCTTTGGGGTCCAGCCTGCCTGAGATTGAAATCCAGCTCTGCCAGTTACAGTCTTTGTCATCTTGGGCAAGTTAACCTCACCTCTTAGGTTTCTGCATCTGTAAAACAGGAGTAATCATAGTAACTTCTCCGCAGAATGGTGGTTGAGGATTTAAATAGTCCCAAGCACACGGTGAGCACTCTGAGAAAGGTAGCGGCTATGGTGTCATATGCTGTCTTCATCGTCATAGTACTGTTGCTGGCGGGCAGAAAATACAGATTCAGTAAGAAAGAGAAAAAAAAACATCGTATATTAACGCATATATGTGGAATCTAGAAAAAGGTACAGATGAACCGGTTTGCAAGGCAGAAATAGAGACACAGATGTAGAGAACAAACATATGGACACCAACTGGGGAAAGTGGTGGGGCGAGGGGGTAGTTGTTGTTGTTGGTGGGATGAACTGGGAGATTGGGATTGACATATATACACTAATATGTATAAAATAGACAACTAATAAGAGCTTGCTGGGGCTTCCCTGATGGCGCAGTGGTTGGGAATCCACCTGCCAATGCAGGAGACATGGGTTTGAGCCCTGGTCTGGGAAGATCCCACATGCTGCGGAGCAACCTACGCCTGTGCACCACCACTACTGAGCCTGCACCCTGGAGCCCGTGAGCCACAACTACTGAGGCCCGTGTGCCTAGAGCCCATGTTCCACAACAGGAGAAGCCATCGCAATGAGAAGCCTGCGCACCACAACAAAGAGTAGCCCCAGCTCGCCCCAACTAGAGAAAAGCCCGTGTGCAGCAACAAAGACCCAATGCAGCCAAAAATAAATAAATAAATAAATTTATTGGAAAAAAAAAAGACCTGCTGTATAAAAAATAAATAAATTAAATTAAAAAAAAAGAAAATATAGATTCAACACTGGGACATAACAATAGAAGAGCTGGGAGAAATGCAGCACCAAAATCTTAGAAGATTTTTTCTTCCCTTGATAGAAATAGTCAGCTTCAGAGGGGTCAAAGCAGTGTAAGTCCTGAGTAAAGATGGTCTTCACTTAGTAAGAAGTAACCAATCAGCAGTCTTTTGAGAGCATTTCAGTAGAGTGGGCAAGGTATAAGTTAGGTGTCAGAGGACTAAAAAAGTAATGGCCAGAAGGAAGGGAAAAACAGCCAAGAGGAAGCGGCAGGAAGATGAGATGCAGCGTCATGTAAAAGATATGTTTGTTTACTAAATTTTTCTCTTTCAGCCACACCATACTTTAAAAAGGAAGGAACTCTGGGGTATGGTAATTTAGTGACCCGTGTGGCCCTTTGGGGGTATGAAGTAAATCATTGACTAAAATTAGTGCTTAATTCAAGTGCCAGTAACCCTTGCCAACGGATAAATGAGGACTCTTAAGAACCAACTCCAGCGTGGTGAGCTTTACCAAAAGCAACACAAAAAAACAAAGCTTGATTTTTAGAAAGGATAGTTTTTAATTCTTAGCATGGCACCTTATTATAAGTTGGGGGTGACTATTGCCTGACTTGACCTTGTGATTTGAGGTTCTTCAGGCAGTCATACGTCGAGCCCTCCTTTATACTCACCTTGTTTGTGTGCATTTCATGAAATGTCTGCCTGGGTTGGGGAGACAAGCTCTGACTGGAGATTCTCCTGTGAAGGGAAGCCTAGTGAGCCTAGATGCTCACACCCAGACTCACAAATCTTCCGTGGTGAGGCAGAAAGAGTGCGGGTGTCAGAGGCACAGACCTGGATCGCAGTTCCAATTCCATTTAGTGGCTTTGTGTTTTTGGACAAGTCAATCAGTGTCTCTCTTTTCTCTGTGGAGATTATTATGGCCTTTCATGTTTAGTTGTCTAGTTGTTATACTAAACTGTAACAAAAGAAAAATATAATGGATGATTATTCTTGGCGCTGCCTTTGCCATCAAATACATTGGAATTCTTGAGTTAAAGCTTCCTAAAGTCTTGGGCCTGACTATTTTTGCTTTGGTAGTTACCACTAAAAATGTCAGGCCTTAGCCTTATTGGCACAAGCTAATCCTTTTTGCCTAACTTTGATTCAGTCAACACACCTACTAAGTACCTAGTATGTGTCAGGTGTCATGCTGGGTTCTAGAGATGGGGCAGCGAGTCAGACCAACCTTGATGCAGCTTACAGTCTAACAGGGCACACAGATGTGGAACAAGTGATCTGTCATAAGTGACCCATCACAACGGCACCTAGTGTCCTAAAGCAGGGGGCTGTGGAGGCACCTCACCACTTCCCAGTGGGTGGGAAAGAAGGGCAGAGAAGTCTGCAGAGGCTTTAAAAGCATTGTCCTCAGACCAGCAGCCTCAGCATCACCTGGAAGCTTGTTAGAAATACAGATTCTCAGGCCTGCCCCAGACCTATTCATTCAGGCTCTGGAAGTGGGGCCCAGCAGCCTGTTTGAACCAGTCCTCTTGGTGATTCTGATGCACATTAAAGTTTGAGGACGACTAGCCTAGAGGAAATAACATTTAAGCTAAGCGCTAAAGCTGCACCTGTCAATACAGTAGCCACTGGTCACGTGTGGCTACGGAGCCCTTGAAATGTGGTTAGTCGAAATGGAGATGTGCTTTAAGTATAAAATACACATCAGGTTTCAACTTACTAAGAAAAAAAGAAAGTAAAATACCTCATTCAGAATTTTATATAGATCATATGTTAGAATGATAATCTTTTGAACCTAAAGGGTTAAATAAAATGTATTATTAAAATTTCACCTATTTTTGCTGCTTAGTACGGCTTTTAGAAAATTTTAAATTACAAATTAAAAAAAGCCAATTATATGTGGCTTGCATTACATTTTGATTGGACACAGCTGATTGAAAGGATAACTAGCAGGCCCCCAAAGCAGGGAGGGACTGAAATGGGGGTGGAGGGGAGGGGGGTTGGGTGAGGGTTCTGTGTAGGAGACAGTGTGTGCAGAGGTCCCAAGGCCAGAAAGAACATGGCATGTTCAAGGAAATAAAAGAAAACCAAAGTCTTGCAGGTCACATTAAGGATTTTGAGCTTTGTCCTAAGATCAACAGGAAGTAATCTGAGGGTTTTAAATAGGGTACTCAGTTTTCAGGAAGTTTGTAGCTAATATATGAGGGCAAGAGAGCTACAGCTGAATATTGCAAGGCTCAGAATCAAAGCTCCCCCCACCTGCCCAAAAGATGGTGGGGATGGAGGCATTTGGACGGGAAGTACTATTGAGAGGGAGGGAGCGGGACCCTGCTCGTCAGCAGCCCCTGCCCCAGGATACGAGGCACGAACACCCCTGCTGAAGAGAGAAGCAGACACCTGGGAATAGTTTGGTGTTCAGTTCATTTTCAGCTTGGTTAAAGTTGAGAGCTAGAGGAAACATTCCAGAAGAGTCCAAAGTTGAGTAGGAGTTTGATTACAGAGCTGGGACTCTGCAGGGCACTGGCGAAGTTTTGGTGAAGAGAGGGTCAGGGACAAGGAAGCCTGGCACACATGGGGATTAGAGGGTCTGTCCTTTGAAAGAGTGTGCTGGACAACCACAGAGGAAGGCTGGGGTTAGAGCCTGGAGGCTTGGGGTCTGACCAGCTCCAGGGGGCAGGAAGGCGGGGCTGGGGGGTGGTGGTCCTCATTCACCTGAGGCCTGGAGGAGGTTTCTCTTTAAGTCACAGTCATACACTAGCAGACTCAATCTACCCTCAGAAATGTCTTGTTTAGCTCACATTTTTTATTTTATGTATTCAAATTAGTTGCTAGTATTTGTATTAGATATCACATAAAATTCACATTTCCAGTTCTTTTGAGAATTGGAAGATTGAGGACCCCAGTTCCTCAGTCTCACAGAGAAATGGGCTGGAGCTAAGTAGCAGCTACTCCCTTCATTTTTCATTTGAGCTTCTGAGAGCTGAAATGATCACATTAAAAAAAAAGACATTTATTTACCCTAAAAACAAAACAGAATCCACAGGTTCTGTCTGGTCTGAGTCTTGCATTCTCTCCAGTCTTTGTTTTCAGCAGCCCTGGCTTCTCCTTGTTCTCCAGAAAAGTTCTAGAATGGTACCCTTAGCTCAGCGAGACCAGATTATACAAATGCTTTGTCCATGCACACATCAATGTCCATTGCTTCCATCAGAGAAGCGCATGTTCCCTGCAGTTCAGCACTTTTCCTACCACCTTGCAGCCCCACAGCACTGCTCCTCACAGATCTGCCTGAAACTTTAAATGAAACTGACTACAGTGTTATGTTTGTTGACACTTGACATACCAGCTCCCACAATGATTAAATTGTAAAGAATGCAAACTATAAACCTCAACAGCTCCTTTGTGAATATTCAGTAGTTAATTAAATGGCAAAGATCAGTTGATAGCAAGGAGGAGAGAGGGAAGGGACTTTCTGTTGACCTGAGGTAGATGCTGCAGTTTGGTACCTTATCCTGTATTCGCCCTCTGTACACCGGAGTAAAGCGCAGGTGTGTATTTATTTGTAGAGTCCTTGTGGCTGTAGCACTATTTCTCTGCTCCAATATATATATTTTGAGGGGAAGAAACAGAAATTGTTTTATTCCTTTAAGTAAGCAAATAGAGCAGATTAAAATACTGCTGAGCTTGGTGATTGTTGCCTCAGTGTTCATGATATTATTGCTACATTTTTTTTGTTGCCTCCATATAGTTTCTAATCAAAAGATGATGGAGAAGTGCCTCTGCCTATAATATTTGTCTATCACATCTTCTTCATTTCAAGGGAAAGTAGCTTCATCAGCCTAAGGAGCTCTTGTTTGACAAGACACAGTAAGGGCTGAGGTAGAGAACAATTGATAACTTCTCTTTTCCCCATCCCCCTCCTCACCACCACTGAAAACAAAACAGTAAATGTTGCGTGGGCATGGATCCAGTTTTTGATGGGCCTGAAACTTCTAGTACTTAGTGGATGGGGGTGGGCCCTTTACAAAAAAAAAGCAATACAGGAGTGTCTTCTGCTGATTAAACACACACACACACACACACACACACATTCTCAACGATGTGAATTCATTACTGAAACTTGAGCGTCATTAGTTTCATGATTATTCCTCTTCCGGGCACCGGTAATCCCCTAGCCAAACACTGCCCAGTTCTTTCATCCCATTCTCTGTTCTTCTGCCACCCGATGCCCATCTGGGCTGAGAATAGAGACATTGCTTTCCCTCTGGAAAGTCTTAGCTCTGCAAGGTACCTTCACCTGAGTCCTTAGCCCAGCTTCTTGCAGTGACCTGATGCTTCCCCACTTCACATGCACTAAATAAAGCGTCAAATTTTATTGATACCTGATGAGAAAGGGAAGTCATAAACCTAACCATTGTAGCCTTTCAGCCACTTGCAAATCACCTCAATCTGCTTCCTCCCTTGGGCCCTCTGTTGGCCCTCCACTGAAATTGGAAGCTTTGTTTTAAAGACATTTTCCCCCCTTGAGAATCTCTAGGAATTACTAAAGGAAGGAAGAAATTAGATCTAGATTCCAATTAACTTTGTCATTGATTGTTATATAACTGTGGGTGAATCACAGTTTAAGTGGGACAGAAAATCTCCAGTTAATGGAAGTTGCCAAGAATGGCAGAAGCCCAGGCCCTGATGTTCATATAATCTCTACTCTCCAGTGTGGAAAGTGCTGGGCTGGAGGTGGAAAGCGCTGGGCAAGTAAACTGAGCCGGGTTTGTCAGTGTAGATCTGTCCACTGCAAGGAGAGCGAGGCAGGCTGATGCAGCCTGTCCGAAGATTCTCCAGGGGACAGAGTGGGCCCAGCAGATCTTTGGGCCAGCAGCTTCACTTAGGAAGTTCAGAAACACTTTAGGGTTGCCTGTCCCTCTTTACTAGAGTCTTCGCCTGCTGAGATGTGGCTGGCATGTGTAGGACAGCTGAAGGGTTGGGAGAAGGAGAGGGGGGCCTCCTTATCAGTGTGCTTCCTCTCACTCCTACAGACCTGCTTCTGGTAATCTGTTTCTACAGGCAGCATCTCTCAGCTGCTTAATTTGATAGCTTGTTTTGCATCCAATTTATTCCTGCCAAAAACTCTATCTTGAGGCAGGTGAAAGATTATTTAGGTGAGTACCATATTGGGTGTTAATGTTGATTTAAATCATTTTAATGTTTAAATGTTGAACCTTAGGTTTTCTTGTATGTGATGTAGCCTGTGGCATTGAAGAGCTAGTTGCCACCAATCAATGATTTACATACCAGATGAATGTGGTGGTTTATTGAATTAACATGTTTAATAACTTCGATAGTAAGACGAGACTGGTAAATTATTTCTCCACCAGAGGGGGAAACAAAATGAGAAGGGTGCCTTCAGTCTCGAGTCAGCTTCTCAGACCTGGGAGTTCCCAACTACGAGTCATCCTTTTAGACACCTAAAGCTCATTCTATTAAATCCTGTCTCCTGGAAGCAGAAACTGCCTTTTGATCTGGTGGAAGTGTAGCATATGCCAATAGAGTGAAGTGTTCTGTTGTTTTGTGTCATACAATTAACTTTCTACCCAGCCATCAGAAAATTTGTCAACTAACTAGGTTCCCTGTAATTATCTGTAGACTCTGCCTGGATGTGCCACAGTATGTATGAGTTGCCGGATGTCTGATGTCAAAACTGTTCAAGGAATCATTCCAGTGTGTTTTAGAAACTGGCTGTTGAAAAGTTGTGCTTCCACCCCCAGGTGGTTAGTTGAATGAAGAATATAACTTATACTTTTTTTTCTTCTCTTTCTAGATGTATTGCTGTCACTGAACACTGGCCCATTGGAAAGCACTAGAGAAGCTCAGCCATCAGTATGTCCAAGTACAAACTGATTATGTTAAGACATGGAGAGGGTGCTTGGAATAAAGAGAACCGTTTTTGTAGCTGGGTGGATCAGAAACTTAACAGTGAAGGAATGGAAGAAGCTCGGAACTGTGGGAAGCAACTCAAAGCGCTAAACTTTGAGTTTGATCTTGTGTTCACATCCATCCTGAACCGGTCCATCCACACAGCCTGGCTGATCCTGGAAGAGCTGGGGCAGGAGTGGGTTCCCGTGGAAAGCTCCTGGCGTCTCAATGAGCGTCACTATGGAGCCTTGATCGGTCTCAACAGGGAGCAAATGGCTTTGAATCACGGCGAGGAACAAGTGAGGCTGTGGAGAAGGAGCTACAGTGTGACCCCACCGCCCATAGAGGAGTCCCATCCTTACTACCACGAAATCTACAACGACCGGAGATATAAAGTGTGCGACACTCCTTTGGATCAGCTGCCACGATCCGAGAGCTTAAAGGATGTTCTGGAGAGACTCCTTCCTTATTGGAATGAAAGGATTGCTCCTGAAGTATTAAGTGGTAAAACCATTCTGATATCTGCTCATGGAAATAGCAGCCGGGCACTTCTGAAACATCTGGAAGGTACCATCTTTATGCTACTACTTACTGAAGGTTGCTACTGGGCCTTAATCTAGAAAGGAACTGGTTTCTAAGCTAATAATGCACAGTTTACGTAATAGACTTTCCTTCCCTATTACCTTTTGTCCTTTCAGTCTTTTCAGGATCCTTTTGTTCTATCAGTCAAAAATCCTGGGCCTTTTACATTCGTGCTATCTGAAGCAGTGATTCTCTAACGTCAGCAAGCATCAGAATCACCTGGAGGGAGGGAGCGCTGGGACCACCACTGGTTTCTGGCCGCACCCTTGGAGTTTCTCAGTCTGTAGGCCTGGGGTGTGGCCCAGTAATTTGTGTTTCTAAGGAATTTTCAGGTGGTGCTGATAATAATGCTTGGGCTTCTCCAAGTGCTTGAGAACCACTGATCTAAAAGATTCTGTGGCTTTTGTTTTAACAAGGTAAGAGGAGGCTAGGGAGGGAAGAAATTTTTGTAGAAATGGTATGCAAGGTAAGTTTTTTTTTCTTTTGAGTCTTTCAAGTTAAATAAAATCATATAGACTTCAGTTTTGCTCCCGTTCTTCCAACTTTAAACAATCATTGCTGTGTTTTCAGACCTAAGTTTCCTGAATAATTGTTTTGTTCCAGTCTTCTCTTTGTTCCAGACCAGGCTTAGTCATCGACTGGGAGAAAGTTCAGGAGAAGGAAAATAAAAAGATGGCTTATTGGAGATAATTAGCCTTAATTTTATTTTAACTCCTTGATGTTATGTTCTAGAAAGTACTGTGTTGTTACCTTCCTCTTAAGTAACATGAACTAAATGAACTCCTCTGAGGACTTGAGCGCACCAGTTTTGGGCACCAGTGATTGCACAGTGACACCTTCAGGGGGTTTCTCCCTCCCCTCTCTCCCTTCACTAAATAATCCCGGACGGTTGTGCGTTTTGAGTGATCTGCTCTGTCTGGTGTTTTCCTGTCTATCGTCACTGTCAGCAGTCAGCCCACTGGCGTTAGAATGCATTTCTCCAACATTCCCTTTTCATTCTGCTTTACTTTTCTATATGAGGCTGTGAAAAATGAAAAAGTTGACCTTGCACATGAAATAAGTGAAAATAGGTTATTGTTAACAAAATGAACTGATCTTTATAAGATTTTAATGTAAACCTTTTAGCATGTGGTTTTTTCCCCCTAGTTTTTATAACATGGCCAAGAGCCAAGTCATTATTACTCATATACCTGACCTCCATTCATTGTGCAGAGATCTAAAATCTACAGGCTTTATTGGCTATTTAAAACATCATTGGCCAGACATGGCACTTGATCTGTTTGTGTATGTGTATATATCTTATTTACTCAACTATATAAATGGTATTATTCTTCCTTGTTCAGAATAGTCATGTATTTGATTAAATATCTATATATAACTTCATCATTACTGGATTTATTATAGTACTTTATTGTTTGAAGAAGAGTTGAAGCTCCTCTTAGGACAACAACAAACTGAAATTCAGAATTTCAAAGTTTCTGCCAGAAGATGTATTCTCTGTCTCCATGCCAATTCCTTTTTTCCAGAGATGGGACTTAGATCTCTTTGTGGCCAGATTCCCTTCCCTTAAGAAAAGGCCATCATCTCCTTCAGGATCCTCTTTTCTTCCCCATCTCAGCTAGGAAATCCTCCTTTTAAAGACAGTTTCCTGCTGGTTAGTACCATTTACCCATCTTCAGGTTTAGAGCACTAAGATTATTCTGCAGCCCCGACCATAGCGTATTCTAGATACCCCCTTCCATTAGTGTGTTGGTAACTTAACCATTTGTTACTGTTATTTTTGAAAGAAATAGGAAGGTTTAACAAATGGTGGTGAAGAAGACTGCCACCATTGTAGGGATGCAGGGAAAACTACCTGTCGAGGGCAAGGTAACATAGAAAAGCTGACTGTCTATATTTGAGGGAGGTTTTGAAACCATTAATAGTTTATTGAAAAACAATCAAATGGTATAGCTGCTTGGGAAAACAATCTGGCAGTTCCTTGACGGTGACACATAGAGGTACCATATGATCCAGCAGGTCCACTCCTAGGTACATACCTGTATTCATTTCCTAGTGCTACTGTAACAAAGTACCCAAAACTGGGTGGCTTAGAAAAACAGATAATTGTCTCACAGTTCTGGGAGCTGGAAGTCCTATATCAAAGTATTGGCAGGGTCCTGCTCTCTCTAATGACACTAGGAGAGAATCCTTTCTTGCCTCTTGTAGTTTCTGGTGTTTGCTAGAAATCTTTTTTTTTTTTTTTTTTTTTATGGCCACGCTGTGCAGCATGTGGGATCTTAATTCCCTGACTGGTGATTGAACCTGTGCCCCCGGCAGTAGAACCACTGGACTGTGTTTAACCACTGGACTGCGAGGGAAGTCCAGAAATCTGTAACGTTTCTTGGTTTGTGGATGCATCAGTGCAACCCTCCATCTTCACTTGGTGTTCTCCCTGTGTGTCTCTTCTTCTTGTCCAAATTTTCCTATTTATAAGGACACCAATAATATTGGACTAGGGCCTGCCCCAGTGACCTCATTTTAACTTGAGTACCTCTCTAAAGACCTGTTTCCAAGAAAGGTCACGTTCTGGGGTACTGGAGGTTAACTTCAGCATATCTTTTTTGGGGGAATGCAGTTCAACTCATAACAATACCTAAGAGAAGTGAAAACGTATGTCCACACAAAAACTTGTACACAAACCTTCAAAGCAGTATTACTCATAATAGCCACAGCCACAGTGTGGAAGCAACCCAAATGCCCATCAACAAGTGATTAGATAAGTTAAATGCAGTATGTCCATACAATTAAATATTATTCTGCATTAAAAAAAATGAAGTACTGACACGTGCTATAACATGGATGAATCTTGAAATCATGATTACATGAAAGAAGCCAGGGCTTCCCTGGTGGCGCAGTGGTTAAGAATCTGCCTGCCAGTGCAGGGGACACAGGTTCGATCCCTGGTCCAGGAAGATCCCACATGCTGTGGAGCACCTAAGCCTGTGTGCCACAACTGCTGAGCCTGTGCTCTAGAGCCCGCGAGCCACAACTACTGAGCCCGTGAGCCACAACTGTTGAAGCCCGCATGCCCAGAGCCCGTGCTCCATAACAAGAGAAATCACCACAATGAGAAGCCCGCACACCGTAACAAAGAGTAGCCCCCGCTCGCCGCGACTAGAGAAAGCCCTGCGCACAGCAAAGAGGACGCAACGCAGCCAAAAATAAATAAATAAATAAATAAATTTATTAAAAAAAGAAAAGTCTGCCCTGTTGAAAAAAAAGAAAGAAAGAAAGAAAGAAGCCAGTCACAAAGGATCACGTATTGTAGGATTATATTTGTATAAAATCTCCAGAATAGGCAAATCTATATAGACAGAAAATAGATGATTTGTTTCCTAGGACTGGTGTGGAGGGGAAGAGGGTGGATTGAAGAGTGACTGCTAATATGTGCAGGTTTTCTTACTGGGGTGGCGAAAATGTTCTAAAGTTGACTGTGGCGATGGTTGTACAACTCTGAACATGCTAAAAGCCATTGTATATGTTAAGTGGGTGAATTGTATGGTATGTGAATTATCTCATTAAAGCTGCAAAACAATTTAACCAATGAGATTTAAAGATGAAAGGATTTGACATTGGCCTAGAAAGCAATAGTTTAGGGTAAATACGTGGAAGTGACAGATAACAAAGGAGATATGCATGGATGTGGAGTATAGAATAAAGAAAAGAATTAAAACACAGCTTTGACCATGGGGGCAGAAATGTGCTTACAGGGATTACTGAGAAATAAGCAGGCATTTATCCTCAGGCTTCATTTAACTTTTCTTCTGAAGGTCTTTTTTTTTTTTTTTTTTTAATTTGGATGTACAGAACTAAATTAACTTTCAGAGATTAATGAAATAGAAGCGACCTTAAATTATAACTCCTATCCCTATCACTATAAATAGGCTATATAGAAAATTTTGGGGGGGGTTTTTTTTTTTTGCAGTACACGGGCCTCTCACTGTTGTGGCCTCTCCCGTTGCGGAGCACAGGCTCTGGATGCGCAGGCTCAGTGGCCATGGCTCATGGGCCCAGCCGCTCCGCGGCATGTGGGATCCTCCCGGACCAGGTCACGAACCCGTGTGCCCTGCATTGGCAGGCGGACTCTCAACCACTGCGCCACCACGGAAGCCCCTAGAAAATGTTTTTATTTGGGGGACAATTGATTTAAAGCAGTGGTGTTCATACTGGAAGAGGTAAATTGTACAAAGAGTAGGAAGTATGTGTAGAGAAAGGTGTGAAGCTGGCAGATGCCTGAAGGAGAGGAGAAGGGAGGTGAATGGGAGGGAGACAGGGAATAGAAATGGTAGGGCTGGTGGCCAGGGAGGATGGCAGACATTCAGGGAAAAAAACTGGCAGAAAAGTCAGAATATACCACTAGGCACAAGCGAATAGCTGGGGAAGCAAATGAAGTGGAGTGAGGATTGCGGTTTGTCCATAGGAAGACATAAGAGTGGTTTGTAGTCTCAGCTCAGCCATCCTGGGGAGGAGAACAACTTTGTTCCCTTTTGGCCTATAGTACCCCCTGGTGGTACTGTTGTTAAGATTCATCAAATTCTTTGATGTTGCTGAGATTCCCTGTACTAACTTCCATGCCTCACATGGAAGAATTACTTCATGTGCCTGAAATAGACTGGACTAGATTTTAGGATCACATCATACATTAGTTGTCATCTTTTGTTTTAGGGGTCCTCTAAAGGCCAATCTCCACTGATAGAATTCTCTTGCAGTGTGTACTGAAAAATGAGATCCAACTATTCTATGTCACAGCTCTAAGAATTAAGCATAAGTCACTTTCCCAAAGATCAGAAGAAATAGTGTGTTATTTCTCCCATCATTTCTGTTAATTTAGTGAGATTTCAGCCCTTTTAAAATTTATTGTAGACGTATGTGCTCACTGGAATAAGAATACTAGCATCTGTCTTCTAACTTTTTTTTAATGTTTATTATTTATTTAGTTTTCTTATTAGTCATCAATTGTATACACATCAGTGTATACATGTCAATCCCAATCTCCCAATTCAGCTGACTACCACCACCACCACCACCATCGCTTTCCCCCCTTGGTGTCCATACGTTTGTTCTCTACATCTGTGTCTCTATTTCTGCCCTGCAAACCAGTTCATCTGTACCATTTTTCTAGGTTCCACCTATATGCGTTAATATACGATATTTATTTTTCTCTTTCTGACTTACTTCACTCTGTATGACACTCTCTAGATCCATCCACGTCTCTACAAATGACCCAGTTTCGTTCCTTTTTATGGCTGAGTAATATTCCATTGTATATATGTACCACATCCTCTTTATCCATTTGTCTGTTGATGGGCATTTAAGTTGCTTCCATGACTTGGCTATTGTAAACAGGGCTGCAATGAACATTGGGGTGAATGTGTCTTTTTGAATTATGGTTTTCTCTGGGTATAAGCCCAGTAGGGGGATTGCTGGGTCATATGGTAATTCTATTTTTAGTTCTTTAAGGAACCTCCATACTGTTCTCCATAGTGGCTGTATCAATTTACATTCCCACCAACAGTGCAAGAGGGTTCCCTTTTCTCCACACCCTCTCTAGCATTTGTTCTTTGTAGATTTTCTGATGATGCCCATTCTAACTGGTGTGAGATGATAACCTCATTGTAGTTTTGATTTGCATTTCTCTAATACTTAGTGATGTTGAGCAGCTTTTCATGTGTTTCTTGGCCATCTGTATGTCTTCTTTGGAGAAATGTCTATTTAGGTCTTCTGCCCATTTTTGGATTGGGTTGTTTGTTTTTTTAATATTGAGCTGCATGAGCTGTTTATATATTTTGGAAATTAATCCTTTGTCCGATGATTCATTTGCAAATATATTTTCCCATTCTGAGGGTTGTCTTTTCATCTTGTTTATGGTTTCCTTTGCTGTGCAAAAGCTTTGAAGTTTCATTAGGTCCCATTTGTTTATTTTTGGTTTTATTTCCATTACTCTAGGAGGTGGATCAAAAAAGATCTTGCTGTGATTTATGTCAAAGAGTGTTCTTCCTATATTTTCCTCTAAGAGTTTTCTAGTGTCCAGTCTTACATTTATTTGAGATATTTCTTGTTTCTTGAGGTAGGCTTGTATAGCTGTAAACTTCCTTCTTAGAACTGCTTTTTTTGCATCCCATAGGTTTTGGATCGTCGTGTTTTCATTGTCATTTGTCTCTAGGTATTTTTTGATTTCCTCTTTGATTTCAGTGATCTCTTGGTTATTTAGTAATGTATTGTTTAGCCTCCATGTGTTTGTGTATTTTACGTTTTTTTCCCTGTAATTGATTTCTAATCTCATAGCATTGTGGTCAGAAAAGATGCTTGATATGATTTCAATTTTCTTAAATTTACTGAGGCTTGATTTGTGACCCAAGATGTGATCTGTCCTGGAGAATGTTCCGTGCACACTTGAGAAGAAAGTGTAGTCTGCTGTTTTTGGATGGAATGTCCTATAAATATCAGTTAAATATATCTGGTCTGTTGTGTCATTTAAAGCTTCTGTTTCCTTATTTATTTTCATTTTGGATGATCTGTCCCTTGGTGTAAGTGAGGTGTTAAAGTCCCCCACTATTATTGTGTTACTGTCAATTTCCTCTTTTACAGCTGTTAGCAGTTGCCTTATGTATTGAGGTGCACCTGTGTTGGGTGCATATATATTTATAATTGTTATATCTTCTTGGATTGATCCCTTGATCATTATGTAGTGTCCTTCCTTGTCTCTTGTAACATTCTTTATTTTAAAATCTATTTTGTCTGATATGAGTATTGCTACTCCAGCTTTCTTTTTGTTGTTGTTGTTGTTGTTTTGCTTTTTTGCAGTACGCGGGCCTCTCACTGTTGTGGCTTCTCCCGTTGCGGAGCACAGGCTCCAGACGCGCAGGCTCAGTGGCCATGGCTCATGGGCCCAGCCTCTCCGCGGCATGTGGGATCTTCCCGGACCGGGGCACGAAGCCGTGTCCCCTGCATCGGCAGGCGGACTCTCAACCACTACGCCACCAGGGAAGCCCTCCAGCTTTCTTTTGATTTCCTTTTGCATGGAATATTTTTTTCCATCCCCTCACTTTCAGTCTGTATGTGTCCCTAGGTCTGAAGTGGGTCTCTTGTAGACAGCATATATATGGGTCTTGTTTTTGCATCCATTCAGCAAGCCTGTGTCTTTTGGTTGGAGGATTTAATCCATTCATGTTTAAGGTAATCATCGATATGTATGTTCCTATGACCATTTTCTTAATTGTTTTGGGTTTGTTTCTGTAGGTCCTTTTCTTCTCTTGTGTTTCCCACTTAGAGAAGTTCCTTTAGCATTTGCTGTAGAGCTGGTTTGGTGGTGCCGAATTCTCTTAGCTTTGCTTGTCTGTAAAGCTTTTGATTTCTCCATCGAATCTGAATGAGATCCTTGCCAGGTAGAGTAATCTTGGTTGTAGGTTCTTCCCTTTTATCACTTTAAGTGTATCATGCCACTCCCTTCTGGCTTGTAGAGTTTCTGCTGAGAAATCAGCTGTTAACCTTATGGGAGTTCCCTTGTATGTTATTTGTTGTTTTTCCCTTGCTGCTTTCAGTAATTTTTCTTTGTCTTTAATTTTTGCCAATTCGATTACTGTGTGTCTCGGCGTGTTTCTCCTTGGGTTTATCCTGAATGGGACTCGCTGCACTTCCTCGACTTAGGTTGCTATTTCCTTTCCCATGTTAGGGAATTTTTCTAGTATAATCTCTTCAAATATTTTCTCAGGTCCTTTCTCTCTCTCTTCTCCTTCTGGGACCCCTATAATGCGAATGTTGTTGCATTTAATGTTGTCCCAGAGGTCTCTTAGGCTGTCTTCATTTCTTTTCATTCTTTGTTCTTTAGTCTGTTCCGCAGCAGTGAATTCCACTGTTCTGTCTTCCAGGTCACTTATCCGTTCTTCTGCCTCAGTTATTCTGCTATTGATTCCTTCTAGTGTTTTTTCGTTTCAGTTATTGTATTGTTCATCTCTGTTTGTTCTTTAATTCTTCTAGATCTTTGTTAAACATTCCTTGCATCTTCTCGATCTTTGCCTCCATTCTTTTTCCAAGGTCCTGGATCATCTTCACTATCGTTATTCTGAATTCTTTTTCTGGAAGATTGCCTATCTCCATTTCATTTAGTTGTTTCTCTGGGGTTTTATATTGTTCCTTCATCTGGAACATAGCCCTCTGCCTTTTCATCTTGTCTATCTCTCTGTGAATGTGGTTTTTGTTCCACAGGCTGCAGGATTTTAGTTCTTCTTGCTTCTGCTTGCATGTCTAACTTTCAAGAGTTCATGTATGAAGGCTTCCTGTGGTACTTGACAAATTCTTAACCTAAAAGAAAACATCCTATTGAATTTGGATACTGACTTTCCAAGACTCCAAATATTAAGTGAATCTCCCTTACTTTAAGGGGAAAATATAGATTTTTGTTTTATAGGAAAGATTACTGGCTAATTTATTTGTGTGTATGTGTTTATTGTGTTAAAAAATGTCATAAAATGTAACATTTTAATTGCCAATTTATTTTTATAGTGAATTTATATGACTACACACCCCCCTATTTTCTGGTTAATACCTGTTATCCGTTGCAATTATTAACAGCATCTCCTTTCACTTTCAAAAGTGCCCAGCTTGGAGGATTATATGGCCATGTTACAAGAAAGTTAGCTTTCATCTGTATTAAGAATGAATCTTTGAAATGGGTGTGACCAGATTGCATATTCCCTATAAATATGAAAGTTGCTAAATTCTTTGAATTGATTACAAAAGTAAAAATGCATGTCGTTGTAGACTGATCTGATTCCTAGTCATGTTTTCTAGATATGTTTATGTAAGATTCTCCCATATAAAGAGGATCTTTCAAGGAAGTGGGCAATTTTTCCCCATATTGTCCTTAACATGCTTGATAGACTTCAAGCATCTTACCTTCTGCTAGGGAGGAGTGTGGTAACTGATAGAATCAATGACAGCATACTGTCCTATCATAAAAATACTTTACTGTAACTTTGAAGTAGGAAGAATGATGACCCAGTCACATAGCTAATTAAGAAATTGGTCTACCCTGAAGTCTCCAAGTGCCTTAAGATCTTTGACTAAGAGTATACTAGTGTTACTAATTTACTCTAGATTGTATGTACCTCAGCAGTGGAGAGTGTTGTTAGTTCCTTAGATGTTATTTTGTTTCTCAAATATTTGGTGCTATGATTTTACCCTATAGTCAGTCAAGTCCTGCCTGACACTTCTTCCATTTGTGGGAAAGAAGACAGATGCTGTTGAAGGAAAATGAAGCCCAGACAGACCTCAGATGGCTTAGCCATGATCGCGATAAGTAGTTGGAGTCATGAGCTCTGCCTAAACCCAGTTCACTGAGTCTCCACACACAATTACTGCCTGGGCTGTTTTGTTTTAAACTTTTTCTAAGAAGTAGCCCTTCTGTTGATCTATTCTGTTCAGAATAGTACGTTGTGAGAAGCTGAGTCAAGAGTATCTTTGGCAAGTAAACCGTAAAAAGGTAATTTCATGCAACTAATTGAGTCTTACATTATTATTGCTTTTACCTTAACATTGTGGTGTGTGAATGACACTCCCTAGTATAGCTATACCAGGTGGCCCTTTTTTGAGCGCACACTGTGTGCTAAATGCAGTTCTAGGCATTTTACATATGTATCTTGTTTCTTGTAGGAACTAGAACAAGTCTCTGAACTCACTGGAAAGCTATGGTTCAGTATTTTGACTTTGTTCAATACTTTGTTTTACTCTGCTATTTAATGTAGCTAAGCCATGTTTTTTAAATTTCATTTGGGCAATTGTTGACTGTTTGCATTTTATTTTGTTTGTTTGTTTTGGTTTTTAGATTCCACATATAAGTGAGATCGTACGGTATTTGCCTTTCTCTGATTTCACTTAGCATAATTCCCTCTAGATCCATCCACATTGTCACAAATGGCAAGCTTTCTTTTTTTTAATGGCTGAGTAATATTGTATATATGCACCACATCTTCTTTATCCATTCATCAGTGAACACTTAGGTTGCTTCCATATCTTGGCTATTATAAATAATGCTACAGTGAACATCGGTGTGTGTGTATCTTTTTGAAAAAAAATTTTTTTTTCTTGGCCGCAACCATATGGCTGTGGGACCTTAGTTCCCTGACCAGGGACCGAACCTGCGCCCTTGACAGTGAAAGTGCAGAGTCCTAACCAGTGGACCACCAGGGAATTACATGTATCTTTTTGAATTAGTGTTTTTGTTTTCTTTGGATAAATATCCAGAAGTGAAATTGCTAGATGATATGGTAGTTCTATTTTTAATTTTTTGAAGAACCTCCATACTGCTTTCTATAATGGCTGCACCAATTTACAATCCTACCAGCATTGCACAGGGTTCCCTTTTCTGCACATTCTTGCCAACAGTTGTTATTTGTTGTCTTTTTGATGATAGCCATTCTGACAGGTGTGGGGTGATATCTCACTGTGGTTTTAATTTGCATTTCCCTGATGATTAGTACTGTTGAGCATCTTTTTTATGTGTCTGTTGGCCATCTGTATTTCCTCTTTGGAAAATGTCTATTCAGGTCCTCTGCACATTTTTTAATCAGGTTGTTTGGTTTTTTGATGTTGAGGTATATTAGTTCCTTGTATATTTTGGATATGAACCCCTTATCGGATATATCATTTGCAAATATGTTCTCCTATCCAGAATGCTGCCTTTTGGTTTGTTGATAGCTTCCTTGTCTGTGCCAAAGCTTTTTAGTTTGGTGTAGTCCCATGGAATGCTTTACTTTTAACTTAATAGTAGTTCTTAATCCCTTCAGAATAAAGAAGACTTAAAACAGATATAAGAAATATTATATAGTGAGAAAATTCCTGCTTAAGGGACTGCTTTACTGATTTGTGGCAGCATAAACAATTGCCTAACAAGTCCAGATTACAGCAGGGCCCACCTCCCACCAAGCACCACCACCAACACTCCTAACCCAGGCGTAGTGTCTAACAACACCCTGTTCCTTAGCACTCCAGACAGGTGTGTGTTTCTCTGCGGTTGGCGTAGTCACTTCGTGTTTGTTTCCTGCCGGCTCACATTGAAGGAGAAGCCAGGTACTGAACTGAAGCATTGGATGTAGTCTGCATCTTGCCAGCAGAAGTGGATTGTTTAGTCTGGGTTCAAGAAAGGACTAGGCAGGGCTTCCCTGGTGGTGCAGTGGTTGAGAGTCCGCCTGCCGATGCAGGGGACACGGGTTCGTGCCCCGGTCCGGGAAGATCCCACATGCCGCGGAGCGGCTGGGCCCGTGAGCCATGGCCGCTGAGCCTGCGCGTCCGGAGCCTGTGCTCCGCAATGGAAGAGGCCACAACAGTGAGAGGCCCGCGTACCGCAAAAAAAAAGAAAGGACTAGGCAGTTTCAAGTTTGGAGTAAGAGTGGCATGCAAGACAGACTTGACCCCTGAAGAACTGTGTGCAGCTGCACATATAACAAGGCAAAGAAGTGACGAGGTGAAATTAGAGACTCGAGGAAAGGTCAGCTGGGACTTGCTGTGGGGATGGACACTGACCAGTCAGTCACCTTTGGTATGCTGTAGTGGGATATTTTCAGAAGTAGCAGTCAGGCCTCTCTTCTGTGAAGCAAATGCTTATCTAGTAGTGTGGCTAAGCTTTCTCTTATTATAAGTATAATTGATTTATAGAAACCTTCATTTTTAAAAGTTGTAGGCCACTTAACTATAAAATTAGATGTAGAATGGATTCTTCTCTCTACGTTATTCTAAATTAGAGGCCGTTATACTGTCATCATGGTACATGATTCAAATAACCCATTTCCAGTTGTTCCCCAGCCAGTCTTTAAGTTGTACATGGATAGCATTCAAACCTAAAAGAATTCTAATTAAAAATAGGTAAGCCATATATGAAATTCAGAATCTCTTCTGTCAGCTCTTATTTTGGCAATAGAAGAATACAGTACTCTTATCACAGATCACCCATCAGTGGGGTTTGGATTGTGACTAACTCAATTGGGAAAGGGAAGCGGGGCATGGGTGGAACCTCACAGCTGAATGATTTGATCAGAGCTGTTTTCCTCTCTCTCTGTCATCCTCAAAAATAAGCATTATGGAATTGGGGTTTCCTCTTGTCCTGTAACAGACCTGTCTCCCTGAACATCTTTCCTCCTGTTTCCTGATATTCAAAGATTTTGAGCACACAATTTGGAGAACACCAAAGAAAATATATAGACGACAAATTTAATTTGACTTTTTTTCTTAATAAGGTAATAAAGGAAACACAATCTTTAACCAAAGCTTCAACAGTAAAGGACTAGATTTAATTTGAAAGCTCAGAGAGTTCAGATTCATTCATTTCAGCTATGTGCCAAGGGTCCATTAAATCAGGTACTGTACTATTCTTGGTACAGGGATACAGCACCTAGAATTGGACATACAGAGTCCTTACTTTTGAGGAGCATACATCTCCCTTTTGATTTCCTTCTGAAACTTAGCTGGTACTGTACCTCCGAGAAAGTCCTCAGAGTGCTTTCACATATAGGCTTTAGGCATTAGCGTTTCTAGTTAACATTTTATTCCTAATAGCCTTTATTTGTAAGAAGTAGATTCATATAATTCATATAGTTGTAATGTTGGATCATAAAGCTAAATCATTTCTGGATCCTAGCAGCAACACATGATAGAATTCCTTACAATAGAACAAACATTTACTAAAGTCTTGCAGCATATAAGGCACTGTTTTGAGAGCATAGGTGACACAAGGATGTATAAAACATGGTCCCTTATAATCCCAGTGGGAGAAGTGAGCATTTGCTCAGCCACTTCTAACAGAAGGCGAGTGGGAGTGCTGTATATATGTGCAGTGATCTTAATTACTGTCTGTGGTTCCTGTTCCTGCTACAGTGACTCAGGGGAGTCATCAAAGGTACAGATTTGACTTTCTGAAGTTAGTCCTGTATGCAGAAAATGAAGTTGTTTGAATTTCTTCCTGTTTTGGCTTTGGGCTACTCCTTTGACTTACCACCAAATTTTCATTATTTCTTATTTAAAATATCCCAATCATTTAAATGAATAGCAGTTAACTCCCAGACGCTCCTACATGAAGATTCAAGAATTAAAGACAATGGTTGGGGGTTGGTGAAGGGGCAGTGATAGAGATGGGTTGATGCAGGATTAGATGTTTCCCTTCAGAACGTTCTTGGATGCTGTATCAAACAATCTAAGCCATTATCAGAGGATGTGATATCTGGCCATGCGTTTTAACTTTCATATGATGTTCCAGTTAATGAATTTGTAATACGATATTACATAATATAGTATCGATTCAGTTTGGTTCAATCCAATGCAGATGCATTTTTCTAGCCTTAGGAGTTCTGCTTGCTTGACTCTCTTAGGACAAAGAATGTGGCTTATGCCAAAACTGAGTAATGAATAATGGCTTCATTGTGGTTTTTCCTCATTTGCTATTTTAAAAAGCCAGTCGCTTAAGTCTCATTGACTGATTATTAACCAGTCTAAGTATTTTAAATATTTGGAAGTAATTAGTCTGCTGTGTGAATGGCTTGAGTAGTCATTAAAGTGGAATGTCAACTTTATTTATTGGAAACATTTCTATTTTTGTTGAGCCCTCCTTTCTTTATAAGTGAAACATTATAGTTCTCGTGGCCTTTGTTGGCTCTTCCATTTGGTCCCACACAAAAGTGGGTTTTTATCTAAGCCATAGGCATGAGCTTGAGAGTGGTGCTCTTAAAGAAAGGGCTTGTTAGATCTGGTTAGATCTGAGGCCATGGTCAGATGAGTTCCATGTGTGCCCCTCTCCCCCTGCCAAAGACCCAGAACTTTTTTCTGAGGTCACAGACTGCAAACCCTCAACCTGGCCCATCATGATCCCAGTGTGTTAGGTATTTCAAGGGGATCAGACAAATCTGTTGATCCCTTTACTAGTCTTGAAAACATGAGAACACTTGGTGCTGGTGTCCAGTTAGCACCCAGCCCTTCACAAGGGCAGAGCATGAACACAAACATTCTCCTCTCTCCTTATGCTGTGGTGGAAATAGCCATAGACAAGTCAGACGACCAGAGTTGAAGTCCTGGAATTTGGGAATTTAAAAAAAAGGTCTAATTTTACTACCTTAACAGTCTGGTGACTCGAAGAGTTTTATTTAACTTCTCTGGATCTGTTTAGTAGTTTTTTAAACAGCTTTCTTGAGGTATAATTCACATGACATACAGTTCACCCATTTAAAGTGTTCAGTTCAGTGGCTTTTCACAGAGCTGTATTTTCACAGAGTTGTATATTCACAGAGTTACCCATCTATCACCACAGTCAATTTCAGAACATTTTCATTACCCTCAAAAGAAACTCCATACCTAGCTATTACTGCCCAGTCCTCCCATTCCCTCTGGCCCTAAGCAACCCCAGATCTATTTATGTCACTATAGATTTGCCTATTCTGGACATTTCATAGAAATGGACTCATACAATATGTACTCTGTGACTGGCTGCTTTCACTTAGCATAATGTTTTCAAGCGTTGTCAATGTTTAGCATGCATCAGCACTTCTTTCCTTTATATTGCCAAATAATATTCCATTGCATGGATCTGCCACATTTAATTTACCCACTCATCAGTTGATGGACATTTAGACTGTTTCCATCTTCTGTCTATTATGAATAATGCTGCTGTGAGGGTTCATGTACAGGTTTTTGTGTGGACATGTGTTTTCATTTCTCTTGGGTATATATACCTAGGAGTGAAATTGCAGGGTCCCATGGTAATTCTGTGCTTACCTGTTTGAGGAATTGCCAGACTTGTTATCCAAAGATTCCACAGGATTTTATACTCTTAATTTTACAATGTATTAGGATTTCAGTTTATATCCTTAGCGGTCACCTGGCTCTAAACCACGTGCTGTTGCATTCCTCTCTGGCTATCTCCAGGGGATGTGGGTGGCAGCTACTATGCGGCCAGCTGACAGATCTGACCTGAGAGGGTCCGAGGGCTTTTAGAATCCCAGGCAGTCATCTCCCAGCTAAACAGCTGGCTGTCTGGTCTGAATTTATCTGTTCTTGCCAGCTTTAGTTTGGGATGGTAATCTTGTGTAGGGTTGCAGTGTGGGGATGGGGGCTTGGCAGGGCAAAGGAGTGTTTTAGTAGCCTACCCTTTAAATCTTCTACCTAGAAGAGAATTCATAGTACAGAAAGAAGAAACACTTGTTGGGCTATACTTTCTCATGTATGTTCTCTTTTAAGTCCATTCCTCCTGCCCCACAGGGTTTGTAATAGTGGTAGAGAAGAGTGTGTGTTTCTTTTTTTAATTAGACAGAGGCAGTGGAGGCCCAGAGAGGTTACTTACCTAAAGTTATATATTATACTTGTTAGTATTTGGAAGGGGACTAGCAAAGGAGGAGATGGGATGGGTACTTAGAATAGACCCTGACTTCCAAGTTATGATCCTTTCCATTGTTTCATAGCTGTTTGAGTATACAGCTTGTGCATAAGAGTTCTTAGGCAGCTCTTCTGAACCTAGAAATGAAATTCTAATAAAGAACCACCCCAGCGGCTGAGATCCAGTGCTATGATTCTGTGACTGGTGCTCATAGTTATGACCAAAGTTAAAATGACACAGTGCATTGATAACTAACTGCTACTAACTTATTCTGCCATTCTCACCTTCCAAGATGGACCCTTGCACTCCCCTCAGAACTTGCTCTACCCTGGGTCCTTTCTATTAATAAAGAACAGAAGTATATGGTTAGAATTTAGAAGTCTATATAATAAAAGTGTGTTTTTTTTTTTAATGTGTGTTTTTAAAGTAGATAATTTGAATACTTTCAGTCACCTTTTAATTGGCTTAACTCCATGTTTTTAGGTCTCCTCTCTTCTCTTTGCCCATTTTGAACTCAGAGGAACTTGAAAGACATTGTGCACTAGTTACATATACCTGGGTTTAAATCCAGGCTTTGGTATTTACTGCCTGTGTGACCTTGAGTTGTTTGCTTAACCTCTCTGTGTCAGAAATTGTTACATGGAAAAATAATGGTGCATATCTTCCTAGGATTGCAACGGTGATTAAATAAGTTAATACACATAAAGTGCTTAGAAGAGTACCTGGCATGCGGAATGTACTCAGTACATGTTAGCTGTTTATTGTTTTTTAAAAACACTCATAATAATAGAAACCTTATCATGACCACTGCTGCTACCATCCTTGCTACAACTCCAGCTCTTCTGGTCAAAATTGAACAACCTATGATTCAGGTTATCTATTTATTAAAAAAAATTTTGTGGGAGCGCACTGTACGGCATGTGGGATCTTAGCTCCCCTACCAGGGATCGAACCTGGGCCCTTGGCAGTGAGAGCGCGGAGTCCTAACCCCTGGACCACCAGGGAATTCCCTGATTCAGGCTATTTAAAAAAAAACTGAGGGAATTGCCTGGTGGTCCAGGGGTTAGGACTCCACGCTTTCACTGCCTCGGGCATGGGTTCAATCCCTGGTCAGGGAACTAAGATCCCACAGGACTGCGCAGCATGCCGAAAATAAGTAAGTAAATAAATAAATAAATAAATAAGTAAGTAAAATTTTTAAAAAATAAAAAAAGAATTGAAGGTGATTTGTCCATTACACATACCTTTCTCTCCTAGCAGTTGGGCTGTTAAGGGACAGCAGGAGAACGAGACCTGTTTACAAGGCATGTCGATCAACCTTCTTTTGATTCCTCTTGATTGTATTTCCTGAGCACCTAGGGGAGAGTTCCTCCTTGACTGGGTCTAGCCCAGGGCATCCCATGCTCACTCAGTGTTGGAAAACCAGCCACTTTCTTATCAATTGAACTAGATTTTGAGGTTAATTTTAGCCAGCCTGGGGACAACATATAAAAGGAAAAAAACCGGAAAACCCCCCTAGTTCACTTTCAGATTTTTCAAGATTGATTTCTGCGGAAAACCAGTAACACACATGTGAGCATGGAGAGAATAATTTTCATTTCTTTAAGATTTAGATAGGAAACAACCAGGAACAGTTTGCCCCAAAAGGTATTTACTGTCCCAAGATTTAATGTAATTTGAATTTCTGTCTTAGATTTTTTTTTAAAAAAAAACTTCTGAGGGACTTCCTTGGTGGTGCAGTGTATAAGACTCTGCGCTCCCAATGCAGGGGGCCCAGGGTTTGATCCCTGGTCAGGGGACTAGATCCCACATGCTGCAACTAAGAGTTCGCATGCCGCAACTAAGGAGCCCGCCTGCCGCAACTAAGACCTGGCACAACCAAATAAATAAGTAAATAAATAAATAAAACTTCTGGGACGCCCTTGGCTTCCAGCAACTATAGCTGGAATCCCTCACAGTACCTGGTGTGGTTCCAAACATGCAGTTAATATGGGACTAAGTGAATGTGTAGTTAATTAATTAAACACAGCTTCCTCCTGGGTTGTCTTTAACGCCTTGCTCCTCCCTGTCTCAATCTCCAGGTATCTCAGATGAAGACATTATCAACATTACTCTTCCTACTGGAGTCCCCATTCTCCTGGAACTGGATGAGAACCTGCATGCCATTGGACCTCACCAGTTCCTGGGCAACCAAGAGGCTATCCAAGCAGCCATTAAGAAAGTAGAGGATCAAGGAAAAGTGAAACGCGCTGACAAATAAAATCTTTCCCACGTGCTAGCTAGGGATAGCTGCAGAAGGAGTGGTATGCGGTGTGTTATGGGTGCTGATCTCGCTTTTTTTTTTTTTCTCCCCCGCTGATTTTTCCTGATTTTTCCAGATCTAGGCTGTGGGGTAGAGTTTGTATAAGTAACTAGGTAACATATGTTGGCCCAGATAAAGGCTTTAGGATGCCTGAGTGCTAATGTCATAAGCCTTATGCGTTAGCCCCTGCCGGCCCCGTTTGAATTAGTCACTAAGTTAGTCACCAGTGGGGCTTAATCAATGTCATAAGTTTCCAAGATGGGGGAGCAACAAGTGGAGGTCAAGTTCAAGGTATTCCTCATTCAATAAATCAGTATAGAGTGACCACTGACAGGCACTACTTACTCCAATAAGTAGTTCACAGTTATATTTACTGAGACTTTCTAGGATGATAATAAAGGGCATTAGATAACACACTATACTTAAGTATTTATTACTAGTCTTTTCCTCTAGGGAGAGGGATGCTTTGATAGGTTAAGACCAGAGGCCCATTAAATGGGAGAGTCATGGATGGATTCCTCCAAGACAGCCAACAACAAACACCAAGGCCCTTTGCCTCATAACATTTGGTGGAATTCCTCTCTGGCTGCTAGAATTAGCAGCATATAGACAGCTATAGCTGTTCATGTTCTCTTTTTGTTTTATTTTTGTTTTTTAAACTTTAATTTTGGGGTCTTTAAAATTAATTTAAAAATAAGTTCTGTGACTGAAAATGGTACAATCCCAAGAATTTCCATATGATTCATAAATATTAAGTATAGGCTGCTGAATTATTCTCTGCTCTTATCTTCCTATAACACAAAGAGTTGTACTTATTTCAACACATAGACATGCCTAATTCTCTAAAAATTGAAGGTCGGGTCGGGGGAAGGTAGAATATAGTGGGTGTAATTTTATTCACTTGAACAGGGGAAATGGTATATTCGCACTTGTCATGTACATTTGTTCTTTATCTGCTGAGGGCAAAACATTATGGTACGTAGTCTATAGTATTCAGGGTAGGCCACAGACAGAATTGACTGCTTATCAATCTTAATGATATAGGATGTTTTTAGATGCTGGAGATAGGTAAGTGATCATTTCTTTAAGCTACTGCCTTATTTCAGAGCAAGTGACATATATTTCAGTGATAAAGTCATGTAAACAATTTACAACTATAAAAGCTGTTACAGATATCACCAGTTTTTCATGGTTTTCCATTGGTGGATTGGTTTATTTGTATCCATTTTATAGTAAAACTGTCATTAGAAGGAAACTAATTCTAAAACCCTTGCTACTGCTTGCTTGGTTTCTACTGATCCTTAAATCAAGACTTAGGGCATCAGCTGAAAAGAAGAAATGAACCTGGTTTGCTCACAGCTGGCTGCATCTGTGATGCATAAGGACATGGAACGTGGATGCTTGACGTTCCTGACCAACTACTGGCTTTTCTGCCGTAGTCCTTCTTTTCACAGTTCTGTTGCCTAACCAAATAACACTGTTTATAATTCAGAGATCAGGGCCAAGAATACAACTACCAGATCTTCCTAGAATTCCAAACCTATGGCTAAGCTTCAACTCAGACCATTTTTGAACAGCTTCATCTCTGGAATTGGCATCTGAATTTTCCAGCCCAAGAAGTGACCATGTCTTAACACAGCTTAAGAGCCTAGAGTTGGATTCTTCCCTTGTCCTGCATCTAGATATCCACCTCCCATGGACACCTGGCAGCATGATGTGCTCCTGCACACAGAGCTGTGCTCACACCCCATCACTGTGGAATCTTACAGACTTCCTAAGAGAGGGATAATTTTTGCTGACACTTTCTGGTACAATTTGGTTTTTGAGATCTTGGCTGAAATAAATGAAGAGATATTTATGAAAATTTGCTGTAAAATTATTTTTAACGACTCCAGCACTTCAACCTTGAGACCACCTAGTGAATCTGTTTTCTTTGCATGGCTTACAAGGGATCCAGAATTTTTTTTTTTTTTTTTGGGGGTACACGGGCCTCTCACTGTTGTGGCCTCTCCCGTTGCGGAGCACAGGCTCTGGATGCGCAGGCTCAGTGGCCATGGCTCATGGGCCCTGCTGCTCCGCGGCATGTGGGATCTTCCCGGACTGGGACACGAACCCACGTCCCCCGCATCGGCAGCATCGGCAGGCGGACTCTCAACCACTGCGCCACCAGGGAAGCCCGGATCCAGAATTTTTGATGTAGGTATCTTGAAATCTGCCTAACCTGCATCCTCATCTTGGCATCCTTCTGTACCACGTCAAGCTGGGACCAAAAAATGGGGATTTTTTTAAATTTAAAAAATGATAGCTTATCCAGAAATTTGGTCCTTGGAGAGGGCAGCCCATCCTGCTGCCAGGTTGGGCTTGCCCTGGAGCCAGTTAGACACGTCTGTTTTGCCCAGGCTGTAATGATTGTTTCATGCAGGTCCCGTGTGGTAAGATAAGAGCCATAGCAAGATGCTACTCCTAGAGTTTTAATTTTTAAATATCTCAGATGAGTAGTGTATCCCAGTACACTCAGACTTTGTTTTTCTGAAAGAACAGAAATTCTGCCTCAGAAAATGGAAGTTCTTGCATCATTCAGTACTAATTTGAGCACTGAATTAACAAAGCATCCTCGGTTAGAGTACATAATGTCGTGTATGTTTCCTTGATAAGATGTATGAGGCAAATTTCTTAACATGATCTGGCTATTTCCAAGCTCAACCAGATTGTTTTGCTCCAGATTTGCAGACTATTTCTCATCTTGGGTCATGACCACTTTTATTAAAATGCAGTCCCTCCATGTGCACATTAATGGCAGTGGTTATTTGTCTTCTGGCCTGGGAAGCCTCCCCAGGCTCTATAGTTTTGTTGTGAAAATGCTTTTTTTTGGTCAGTGTGTGAGCTGGTTAACCCAACTGCCCCATCGGACAGCAGTTGGGCAACTTGGTGGCCAGAAGCAGAAGTCCTCCTGATCATGATGACAGTCTCAGGAAAGAGAAGCCAGAGGTCATGTACATTTCCCCCCATTCCTACTATGTAGTTATAGTTTTTTATTTTTCTAGCTCCTTTGTGTTTATGACAGAATGAGGTAGGGGAACCAGCTTTACTAGACAGAAGATTCATCATCCCCAGCGTCATTTTTAATTTATTTTTATGCTTTTACATAAAGTGGCAAGCCTCTTTTCAAAGTTCAGCTTTCCTCTTACCTGGAAAGTCTTTCATATGTTCAAATTGCCTCAACATTGTAGACCCTGATCGTTTCTCCTGTTTTTGTCTTCTGCATGGTTGGATTTTGCAAGTTTGGGGCTCACTTATGTAACACTGTTCGTTGTATTAAATCATGCCTGGCCTCTCAAAAGATCTGGCTGTGACAGATGCCATGTTATGCTGTAGCCTGATGGTTTCCACATTGGTCTGTGAGGGGACTTTGATCCCAAGGGGAATATGAAGCATCCGTTCTATAAGAGTATTTTAATCATACAATCTCCCTCTAGTGACAAAGCTATTTGGCAAAATGATAGGCAGAATTTAAGTCAATCTTTTTCCACAATTGGTGAAGTTTTATTTATTGGAGGATAATCTAGCTATATAGACTGACCTTTAAAACATGGAACTTAAGTCCAAAAAAAATGAAAGTTCCTTAGACAATTTTTTAAAGATAAGCTAGATTGTCATCAATACTTCCTATTTTCACATAATAGAGCCACATCTTATTTGCCATTTATTTGAGTTGGGGCTAGCCATTTAAGCTTATGCTTACCCTGATTTGACAGGAATATATATTTTGAAATCTTTTTATTATAAAAAAATTTAAACATCCCCAAAAGCTGAGAGTATAAATAACACAAAGAACACTCACCCATCAGCCACTATCACCTCATTAACCATTATGTATATCTTCTCACACTGTCCACTGGATTGCTTTGAAACAAATGCCAAACGTCAAACAGGATAAATTTTGAAAAGGAAAACACCTCAAATAGTCTTCAACCAATTAAAGCAGAAGCCACAGTAATCTGTTCTAAATTTGTCCTCTTTGGTCCTCTCAAGAAACAACCATTGCTAAGTTGTCCAATTCGAGTCCTATATATAGGTGCATTATCTCTTGTTGCTATTTAAAGAGCTGTTAGTCTGTGCGACTTCTGCGGAATAATTTGGAATGATATGGTACTGCTGATGTTAAATTCAAGTGTTTAAAGATGAAAATGTTTCTGAGACTGTTTCTAGGATGTAATTCTGAATCTCATAGATTTAAAAAATTGAGCAAATTTGTCGATGTCATTGTAAATTAGGTTACTCACAATGGGAGAAGGGAGATAGAAAGTGGAGGAAGATAAAGATAGAAAGTGGAGGAAGATAAAGAAGACCCCCGTGTTACTAGTTTTGAGCTGGAGATACCTGTAGGAATGTGTGTGCATTTTCCCCTCTCTTTCTTCCCAACGCCACCCCACCTTTCCCCCACCCCCCAACCCCAGCTCTGGCTCTGTGCTCTGAAAGGGCCTAGAAGCCATAACCTAGTAATAGCACACGTAGTTCCCTTGATCTTGTTTTCTAAATACTGTTCCACAGACCCAGGCATGTTTGGGAAAATCGTTGATTCCAGGTTGGAGGCAGATAAAGTATAAGGTGAGTTTAGAACATCTTGAGTCAGAAAAGAAAAAAGTGCCCAAAGACTGGTGGGACACAAAAATTGGCTTCAAATGCCAAATCTGGGACCATTTGAGATGAAAGAAAAGAATAACAAGAATGGATTATAGAACATTTGTCTCAGTCTGTTCAGGCTGTTGTGACAAAACACCACAGACTGGGTGGCTTAAATAACAAACATTTCTCACAGTTCTGGAGGCTGGGAAGTCCCAGATCCAGGCACTGGCAGATTTAGTGTCTGATAAGAACCCTCTTTCTGGTGCTCAGAAAGACGCCTTCTCGCTGTGTCCTCACATGGTAGAGAGGGAGGGGGCTCTGGTCTCTTCCTCTTAGAAGGACACTGTTCTCATCATGAAGGATCCACCCTCACGACCTCATCTAAATCTGCTCACCTCCCAAAGGCCCCACCTCCAAACACCATCACACCGGGGATTAGGGTTTTAACATTTGAACCTTAATTCGATATTTTAATTAAAAGTTATAAAGGATATTTTGGGGGCCTGAAAAATTTAAGGGTGAGGTGTCATTATGTCTGCAACTCACATTAAAATGTTTGAGCCAACACAATTGCTCCTATATATTTAAGGAGACGCAGAAAGCAAATATAGTAAATGTTATAATTGATGAGGAAAGAGTTAATAATGTACTATTCTTCCAGCTTTTCTGTAGGTTTGACATTTTCCAAAATAAAATCCCCCCAAATAAATAAAGTGACAGGAGAAAAAAAAATTGGCAAAGAAGCAACTAAAACAACCTTGTATTAAGTACAGTCACTAAAACATGTTTCGCTATATGCAGTGACTGGATAAAGGTGCCTGGTTTCTATACTTTTTATTCTTGAAATCTCAGTTTTTGTTAGTAAAGAAAAAACTTCTTTGTATTGTCAAGAAACAAATTTTGTACACTTATTTTTTTCTACTAGGTCTAGTGCTACAGTTATGTATCAGACAATTAGCTTCTCTGCTAATACAAGTCAAAAATAGGATTATGATTGCCATCACCTTGTAGCTGAACAAATAGAATTTCTCCTGATACAAAACCTTCTACTTTAATCTTTTAGTACCTTAGGATGGCATCCCTTCTTAATGCCACCGTTTGGCTCCTAAACTCTACTTAATCTCTGGGCCTCCGTTTCCTTCGATTTTAGCTCCTTGCAGTGGCCACCTCCTGTGTCCCTTGTGTCACTCAGCTCAGTGTCATCGCCCAGCTTGAATCCATGTGACCTCAAAGCAGCCATGATTTCTACTGCTGCTCCATGCTTCCTTCTACTAAGACTGCTGAGGGTCAATAGCCTGTAATGAATGCTTCTCGTTGCCCAAAGCAGAAGTCAAATAGGTTCTGTTGGCACTAAAGATTGGCCTTTTATTTATGTTGTGGTTGACCACTTAAGCCTGAAGTCTATTCTTACTTTAAAAACAACGTTCACGAAAACAGTCCTGTTTTCATGAAGGAAACTCTACCTTTTCAAGACGGCTTCATTTAATTCTCTGCAAAGCCAAGTTCTTAAAAACTTAAGCATAGACCAGAATGTGACATAAGCTTGTCTCCAAACAGCCAGTGCCTCATTTCCAGTTGCAAAAAACAGATACCATTTGACAGCAACTGCAGCTGAAGGAGCTATTTTTTTTCTTCTTTTTATAAATTTATTTATTTATTTTGGCTGTGTTGGGTCTTCGTTGCTGTGCGCAGGCTTTCTCTAGCTGCGGCGAGCGGGGGCTACACTTCGTTGCGGTATGCAGGCTTCTCATTGCGGTGGCTTTTCTTGTTGCAGAGCACGGTCTCTAGGCGTGCGGGCTTCAGTAGTTGTGGATTGCGGGCTCTAGAGCGCAGGCTTAGTAGTTGTGGCGCACGGGCTTAGTTGCTCCGCAGCATGTGGCATCTTCCTGGACAAGGGCTCAAACCCATGTCCCCTGCATTGGCAGATGGATTCTTAACCACTGCACCACCAGGGAAGTCCGGAAGGAGCTATTTTGCTGCAGAGAGTTTACTCAAGAATTTCTCATGAATTCACTCTAGCCACACAGATGCTGAAAAGGGCACATCCACCAACCACACTGTCCTGCATCCACTTGAGAGGAATCTTCATTTGATGTAATGCTGACCTAGGTGGGGATTAAGACACAGCTGGAGTTTGTATCAGTCAAATTAATTGCATAAAAATCTACTCTTTTAGTGAGAAGACTCTTTGGAGTAGTTAAACCTGGACGTTGGAGCAGAGAGGGCCAAGACCATCACATAGTTACACACCCATGATTGAGACCAAATCCATTCTGACACTTATTCTATAGAACATTCACTAGAGTTCTCCTGGCAGCCACTAGCCATCGGTATAGTAAAATACTAGTCAGTATTTCTGTTTCTGAAGCGCCCCAGGATTCTGATTGGATTGCAGGGAACATTATTTGTAGCTGGAATTCCAGGTACTCTCCTAAGAGTCTTGGTGCTTTATCTTTATTTTTGATCTTTATTTCTGCACTTAGACACTGGGGGTCAGTATTTATTCATAAATGCCTCTGGGTTTGACTGCAAACCTAGCTCTGGCTATTTACAAAAGGTAATGTCTAAAGAGTCCTGGAATTGATTGTGGGATTTACTTCTCTGATTATGTAACTACAGAGCTCAGCCTAGGTAAACATAAAATGTAAATATAAACATCGTGGATCCCCATGGGATTGTAACCTGGGAAAGATGCAGACAGTTTTCAATCTAAGATACAAAGTAATACCAAGTCCTTGTTGGTTTCTGGAGACTTGTCTGGCAACGTTGTTCCTACGGATGCACTCAGATGTTTGGCAGGATTTGGCCGTCATCCTTGACCTTCCTTCTTCTGATTACTTATTGAGTCCTGCTGGTTCTCTCTCCTCATACCTTTCAAATTCATCTCCTCTCTGTCCCCATTGCTCAGGCCTTGAGTCACATCCTCATCTTTTCTCTCTTTAAACATTTCAACAGTCTTCTAGACGATCTTCCTGCCTCCGCTTTTACTCTTCTCCAATCCTCTCCAAGATTTGTCAGGGTGACTTTTCACAAGATCTACCACACAGAACTTCACGCAGACTTTCAGAGACACGATCATTTTTTAAGGCTCTGCTTTGGCATTCATCTCCCCTCCATTGCCTGCCCCACTTTGCCTTCTTTTTATTTCCTGCCTAACATCTGCTTATCCCTCAGAGCTGTTAGCCTCCCATGGATGCCTGTGATTTACCTGTGCTGGATCTCACCTGTTCCTTTGTCTTTTCACTGGCAGAAGAACTGAATGAATTCAAGTTCTCTGCCTCTTGAAGCTGGGTACCAGACAAGGTCATGCAAATTTCCTCTTCAGAATCTCCCAGGGACTTCCCTGGTGGTCCAGTGGTGAAGAATCTGCCTTCCAATGCAGGGGATGTGGGTTTGATCCCTGGTAGAGGAACTAATATCCCACATGCCGCAGGGCAACTAAGCCTGCGTGCCGCAACTACTGAGCCTGTGCACTCTGGAGCCCATGCACTACAACTAGAAAGAAGCCTGCCAGCACGCTCTGGAGCCCGCATGCCACAATGAAGATCCCACGTGCCGCAACTAAGACCCAACACAACTAAATAAATAAATAAATACTTTAAAAAAATTTCAAAAAAGAATCCCCCAAATTTATCTCACTTGAGCATTAAACTGTCCGTTTATTGTAGATTTATTTTAAAATATTTCTTGTCTAGAGATATTTGGTCTTAATCTGTACTGTGCTTTGTGGCTGTCTTCCCACTGTGAATCCATGGAAGCAAAGATGGAAACCCTGCTGCTGGTGGATAGGAAGGCAAATGAGGCTAAGTAGTCCTTCATCTCAGAGCATTTCTCCATAGGCAGCTGCTATAATGGTGTGGAAACAGGTTATTTAATGAGTTGTGTTCTTGCCTTTTATTCAAATTATAGAGTTAAATGTAGCAATATAAATATTTTGAAAATAACTACAGAAAACTCCTTAATCCTACAATCCTGAAAACTATTTCATTTTTTTCTTATATGCATTTTCACATAGATATATTCTTAATTTATATTTGATTTTGTATGCTTTTCTTCATCATAAGCATTTCTTCATGCTTCATGGGCTTCAAACAATCTTACTATATGGATAAATACCATTCCATTATTTGGATAGAATTTAAATGTCCCAAAGGGGAACAATGAGATGCTTTCAATGTTCTGCTATAATAACTAATTCTGTTCATATAACTTCTCTCCAGGCCCTTCCTGAGTGTTTATGAGGCCTGATACTATTTGTCCAAATATTTTAAAATATCAATCAAGCTAACATTTTATGTACCTTTACAGATATATCTTCATAACAAAAATCTTGAATGAGGTATGTATGTGTGTGTATGTACACATGCATGTGTGTGTGCACATGCATGCATGTGTGTGTGCTGAGGCAGAAAAAGGTGTTTAAGAAACAGATAACAGATAATATCAGGATAGCTCGAGAATAGTTATGAGCAATGAAGCATCATGATATGGAATTGGAGAAGTAGACAGAAGCCAGACAGGGCCATGGTGGGATGTATGGAAGATATAGAAGGTCTTCTAAACAGAAGAGTGGTCCAGTGGCCCAAGCCCTCGCTGCCACTGAAGAGCTTCAGCTACATGAACACACTTTCTCCCCAAGGCAACATTTACATTCCACTATTGAGAAATATGATCCCTATAAGAATCATAAATCCTATATTATTTAAAGAGAGATTAAGGCTCCCAAATGTATGAATCATTGACATAACTGAAGGGAGAAATGGACAGCAACATAATAATAATAATAGGAGACTTTAATCCCTCCTTTCAGCTATGGATAGAACAGCCAGACAGAAGATCAATAAGGAAACAGAGGGCTTGAACAACACAGTTAGACCAATTAGACTTAACAGACACATACAGAACACTCCACCCCAAACAGCAGAATACGTTCTCAAGTGCACATGGAACATTCTCCATGATAGACCACATGTTAATCCACAAAACAAGTCTTAACAAATTTAAGAAGTTGAAATCATGTAAAATATCTTCTTTGACCATATGGAATGGAACTAGAAATCAATAGCAGGAAGAAAACAGGAAAATCCACTAAAACGTGGAAATAAATAATTGATTCAAACAACCAGCAAGTCAAAGAAGAAATCACAAGGGAATTTAGAAGCTATCTGGAGATAAAATGAAAACACAACATACCAAAATGTATGGAATACAGTGAAAGCAGTAATAAGAAGAAAGTTTTAGTGGCAAATGCTTACATTAAAAAGAAATCTCAAATCAACAACCTAATTTTACACCTCAAGGAACTAGAAAAGAACAAACTAAACCAAAAGTTAGTAGAAAGAAGGGAATAAAAAAGATTAGAGCAGAGATAAATTGAGAATAGAAAACAATAGAAAAAATTAAAATCAAGAGCTTTTTGAAAAATATTTATTGGAGTATAGTTGATTTAAAATGTTGTGTTAGTTTCTGCCATACAGCAAAGTGAATCAGTTATACATACACATATATCCACTCTTTTTACGATTCTTTTCCCATATAGGTCACTGAAGAGTATTGAGAAGAGTTCCCTGTGCTATACAGTAAGTCCTTATTAGTTATCTATTTTATATATAGTAGTATGTATATGTCGATCCCAATCTCCCAATTTATCCCTCCCCCACCCTTACCCCCTGGTAACCATAAGTTTGTTTTCTACATCTGTAACTCTTATTTCTTTTTTGTAGGTAAGTTCATCTGTACCCTTTTTTTAAATTCAACATATAAGCAATATCATATGATATTTGTTTTTCTCTGACTTACTTCACTCAGTATGACAATCTCTAGGTCCATCCATGTTGATGCAAATGACATTATTTTGTTCGTTTTTTATGGCTGAGTAATATTCCATTATATATATGTACCACATCTTCTTTATCCACTCCTCTGTTGATGGACATTTAGGTTGCTTCCATGTCCTGGCTATTGTAAATAGTGCTGCAATGAATATTAGGGTGTATCCTTTCAAATTATGTTTTTCTCCGGATATATAAGAGCTGTTTTTTTTTTTTTTTTTGAAAAGACCAACAAAATAGAAAAACCCTTAGGTGGAATAACTAAGAAAAAAATGAGACTCAAATAACTAAAATTGGAAATGAAATGGGGGACATTGCAACTCAGAATGTCTCAGAAATAAAAAGGATTATAACAGAGTACTATGAACAATTATTTGCCAACAAATTGAATAACCTGGAAGAAAAAGATACATTCCTAGAAACATACAACTTACCAACACAGAATCATAAGAAATTTAAAAATCTGAAGAGACATATAACTAGTAAGGAGATTAAATCAATAATCAAAAGCCTCCCAACAAAGAAAAGTCCAGGACCAGATGCCTTCACTGGAGAACTCTACCAGACATTTAAAGAAGAATTAATACCAATTCTTCTTAAACTCTTCCAAAGAATTTCAAATGAGGGAACACTCCAAATTCATTCTATGAGGGCAGCATTACTCTGATATCAAAAAAGAAATAAAAGCCACCCAAATTGGAAAGGAAGAAGTAAAATTATCTCTGTTCACAGATGACATGATCTTATATGTGGAAAACCCTAAAGATTCCACAAAAAAAATGGTTAAAATTAAGAAATTATTTCAACAAAGTTGCAGGATACAAAATCAACACATAAAAATCACTTGTGTTTCTATACACTAATAATGACCAATCTGAAAAAGAAATTAAGAAAACAATCTCTGTTTATTATAACATCAAAAACAATAAAATGCTTGGGAATAGATGTAACTAAGGAGAAGAAAGACTTGTGTACTGAATACTACAAAATATTGCTAAAAGAAATTAAAGAAGATACAAATAAATGGAAAGTTATCAGTGCTCATGGATGGGAAGACTTAATGTTGTGAAAATGTTCATACTACCAAAAGAGATCTATAGGTTCAGTGCAATCTCTATCAAAATCCCAATGGCACTCTTTGCAGAAGTAGGGGGAAAAAATCTCAAAGCTGAATCTCATAGGACCCTCAATAGCTAAAACAATCTTGAAAAAGAAGAGCAAATTTGGAAGCCTCGCACTTTCTGATTTCAAAACATACTACAAAGCAACAGTAATCAAGACCATTGGGACTGGCAAAGAGACAGATGTTGAGACCAATGGAACAGAATAGAGAGTCCAGAAATAAGCCTTTACACATATGGCCAAATGATTTTTGATAGTGGTGCCAAGACTACACAGTGGGGAAAAACAGTCTCTTCTCAAATGGCACTGGGAAAACTGGATATCCACATGCAAAATAATGGAGTCGGACACTTACACCATTTATAAAAATTCACTCAAAAATGGATTAAATGCCTAACCGTAAGACGTAAAACTATAAAGCTGGCCAAAGAATAAGGTTGTCCAACGAAGCTATTTTCATCCTTTTACAAATAAATATGGTGTTTGTCATCGGGACACTGAGTGGAGCTAGTGAGCTTAGATTTTTCAAACAAAATTGAAGTGTTTGCTTTTCTAAATGGGAGAAAATGGAGTTTGCTTTCCTTCTTTTCTCAAACCATCTTCGATTTTTGGGGAGTCCAGAGCTGGTGTATGAACGCCTAATTGGATTATATGAATGCATACCTAGGAGTAGGTAAACTAAACATTTTATTTGCAAAAAAATAAAATATTGTGCCTTCTTCAACATAGGGTATTTAAAGCCATAGAGCCCCAGCCTTAGAAAACTATCAGTGTCAGGATCCTTAGTTAGTTAGAAACAGTAGAAACCACTCTAGCTAGTCTAAACAAAAAAGGAATTTATTAAAAGAGATCAGATGCCTCACAGACTCTTTGGGAAGGCCAGAGAGTTAAGCTTGGAAGGCCACTCAGCTGAGAATAATACACAAAGCACAGTGTGGGATGGCTCCAGCAAGGACTCCAATGCCCCTGCCACTTGGATTCAAATACTGCAGCTCCCACCGATGATGTTGGAATAGTATAGAGATTCCTTAAAAATTTAAAAATAAAATTACCATCAATTCTGCTGTTGTAGTGTGAGAGCAGCCATATACTATATGAAAATGAATGGGTGTGGCAGTGTTCCAGTAAAACTATTTACAATGAAAGGCAGTGGGCCTGATTTGATTCACAAACCAGAGTTTGCCAATCTGCACTCTAGAGCAACGTCATTGGTGGTCTTATTAGGGTGTGAATGTTCATAGATATTAACACCATTTTTAAAAGGTGAGAAACTTGCATGTCTTCACTGGGTGCTAGAAATTCTGCTGCTGTTATCCCAATTGGCAGTGGTCTGGTAGATGGCAAAAATGGCCATACATTCTTCTCCTCCCTTATCCATCCATCCATGCTTCCTTACCATGGAACTTTGAATGCCCTCTCACATAATTCTGGGCTCAGCCAATGGGATGTCAGGAAATGTGACATAAGCAGAGACTTGAAAAACATGTGCACAATGGAGCTTGTCTTCTCTTAAAACCCTGAGGCTGCCCATGAAGAAGTCCAAACTGACCTCCTGGATGATGAGATACACATGACCCAGTCACTCCTGTTACCCAGACCTACAGCTTGACAAACAGCAACCATGTGATTGAGCCCATCCTAGATTGCCCATCCACTAGCCAATTTGCCAGCTCAGCATGAACACATGAGTGAGCCCAGCAATGATCAACTAAGCTGACCCAGACTACACAGTCCAGCCAATCCACAAAGTCATAAGCTAAATAAATGGTTATTATTATAAGCCACTGTGTTTTAGGGTATCAGCAGCAAAAGCTATGTGCTATACATTTTTTTCACTTACCTTATCTCACTTTACTCTGCTCACAATAACCCAGTAAGGCAGGAGGGGCAGGTATGTAATCCCCATACTGCAAGGGGAGGAAATGGAGCTCCATAGAAGCTTAATGACCTGCCAAATATCAAACTGCTAATAAATAAAAATCTGGGTCTAGAATGGAAGTTACCTTGACCCCCTAGTCAAAATGTACATATTGACTATATCGTTTTGTTTGGAGCAAAGCAAAAGAGAAATTATGGCTTCAGCTCAGCCAGTAGTTCTGCTAATATAGTCTTATCTCCTCCAATTACCAACTAAATTCTTAAAATTCAAAGGATGGTCCCTCTGTCAAAATCTGTTCGATCATTTACAAGCAATTATCAAAGTATCCAGACTTGGGTAGAGATACTTTCAGGTGATTGTAGGGAATAAGCAGACAAACATCTCCTATGAAAAGCATAATTTGAAGGAAATCAGTATCTCAATCTCTACAGGTCTCTGCTATGGTTTCTCACTTGCTGTTATCTCTTACAGATGTCAGTGTAGGTAAACGTGCTCAGCACATTATAAGCAAAGATCCTAGGATGGAATCTTGGCTCAGTGCTAATACCAAGGCAAGTTCTTGGTCCTCAAGAAGCCTACTCTCTGTTAAGGAGCTTAACTCAAGTTTGTCATTAGCTATGGTTCTAGGCAGAATACACATAATGTCATTAGCTATGGTTCTAGGAGGAATATGCATAATGTCGTGTTAGCTATG
>NW_021703776.1:86904948-87111912 GCF_005190385.1 Monodon monoceros
TATGCATAATGTCGTGTTAGCTATGGTTCTAGGAGGAATATGCATAAAGTCATGAAGCAGCAGCAATAAAATGCTGTTGGTGCTCATTTGCAGGTTCACAAAATGTTCATGAGGGTGATATCATTGACACTGAGCTTTAAGGATCACAACAGAAGGACGGGAAGCCAGAGGGGTGAATTAATTTCACAGGACTTGGAGACTGATTAGAAGGGATCTGAGTAAATGGGAAGACCCAGACACACTAAGGCAGGTTTTAAACAGGAGTGACCAGAAAAACCTTAATTAATAAGGAACTGATTCATAAGTGCACCAGTCTAGGATTTGCTAATGATAAGAAGTCAATGAAATAGGTGTTAGTTTACAGTCTAAAGAAGAAGCCAAGGACTGGTTTAGGGAAACAGACAATCAGTTATTTTGAATACGTTGGGCTTAACGTGTCAATAGATTATCTACATAGGCATGTCCTGTGACCAGTTAAAAACATAGCCCTGGACCACAAGAGAGAAGCCAAGGGGCTCAGCTTGTCTCAGCTGTGGTTCCTACATTATGGAGTTTTGTGAGAGTTAGATAGGATAACATATCTAAATGTCTAGCATAGTGCTTAGCTGCAGAAGAAAGTTTAAATTATCATTCAGTCCCTAGAATAAACAGCTTCCTTACCTGACTTCCCTCTTCTCCCTTGATGACGGGGGAGCCTAAATTTGGGTGTCTCCTTGGATCTGCCAAGACCACCTGAAAGGCCTTTACTAAGCACCCACCACCAAGAATGGTTTGTGAACTTCACAACTAAGAGTGCTTGTGAAGGTCTTGGCAGACGTTTCCTGTGAAGGGCTAGCTGGTAAATGCGGCCATCCTTGTGGGTCGTACGAACTCCCTCAAAACTACTAAATTCTGCTGTCGTAGTGTAAGAGCAGCCATGGACTATTTGAAAATGAAAGAGTGTGGCCGTGTTCCAATAACTTCTTTTTACAAAAACAGGCAGTGGGCCTGATTTGGTTCACTGGTCAGAGCTGGCCAATCCCCACTTTGGAGCAATGTCTTTGGTGGCCTTATTAGGATGTGAATGTCCATAGATATTAATACCATTTTTTAAAGATGAGAGACTTGCATATTTAGTGCACTCTAGTTTGAGGGGACTATCCCATACTCAGGCCTTGTTATTTAATGATTGCACCAGGAGGGAACACCTTATTAGACCGCTTTTGAGTGCGTGGACTGTCTTGTTGAAGAGAAAGCATCATCTCCCACTAGCACCATGCCTAGCACATGACACGAGTGGCAGAGGCCACTAGGTACCCACCTAAGACACAATCTCTCCTTGTATAATAAAACACTGCAGGTAGGGTCATAGCCAGCCAGCCAGAAACTACTTTTCCCAGCCTCCCTTGCAGCTCGAGTGGCCATGTTTCTAAGTTCTCACCAATGGAGTGTGAGCTAAAATGAAGAGTTCAGCTTCCCACCCTCACATCCTTAAAAGGGAATTGCTGCCCTGGACTTAGTTTCTCTCCTCCCTTCCTTCAAGCTGGCACAAAAACGTCCAGAGTCCTGGCTCGGACCATGTAAGTGAGGACAGTGCTAGAGACCAGGGCTTCTCAAACCAAAGTGCATAAGCGTCATCTGGATAGCTACCCACCAGCAGAAGAATGAAGTTAGACCTTTACCTAATACTGTGTATAAAAATTAATTCAAAATGGGGGCTTCACTGGTGGCTCAGTGGTTGAGAGTCCACCTGCCGATGCAGGGGATGCGGGTTCGTGCGCCAGTCCGGGAAGATCCCACATACCGCGGAGCGGCTAGGCCCGTGAGCCATGGCCGCTAAGCCTGCGCGTCCGGAGCCTGTGCTCCGCAATGGGAGAGGCCACAACAGTGAGAGGCCCGCGTACCGCAAAAAAAAAATAAAATTAATTCAAAATGGATCAAAGACCTAAACATAAGACCTAAAACTATGAAACTCTTAGAAGAAAGCTTCATGACATTGAATTTGGCAATGATTTCTTCACATGACACCAAAGGCAGTCAACAAAAGAAAAAATAGACAAATTAGACTTCATGAAAATTAAAAAATTTTGTGTATCAAAACACAGTATCAGCAGAGTAAAAAGACAACCCACAGAGTGTGAAATAGTATTTACAAATCACCTATCTGATAAGGGATTAATATCCAGAATATATAGAGAACTCCTAAAACTCAACATAAAAAAACAACTCAATTCAAAAATAGACAAAGGACTTGAACAGACATTTCTCCAAAGATATACAAATGGCCAATAAGCACATGTAAAGATTCTCAACATCACTAATCATTAGGGAAATGCAAATCAAAGCTACAATGATATGCCACCTCACCCCCTTTAGGATGGCTACCATCAAAAACAAAAGCAAAACAGAAAACTACAAGTGTTAGTGAGGATGTAGGGAAACTGGAACTCTTGTACACTGTTGATGGGAATTTTACATTCAGCAGCTGTAGAAAATGTTTAGGGATACAGCAGCTGTGGAAAACAGTATGGTGGTTTCTAAAAATTAAAAATAGGATTACAATTTGATTCAGCAATTCTGCTTCTAAGTATATATCCCAAATAACTGAAAGTAAGCTCTTGAGATATTTGTACATTCATGTTCACAGAAGAATTATTTAAAATAGCTGAAACATGGAAGCAACCCAAGTGTTCAGAAGAATGGATAAGCAAAATATGATATATACATACAATGCAGTATTCGGCCTTAAAGAGGAAGGAAATTCTGACATATGCTACAACATGGATAAACTTTGAAGATATTATGCTAAGTGACATAAGCTAATCACAAAAAGACAAGTGCTGCATGATTCCACTTATGTAAGATATTTAGAGTAGTCAATATCATAGAGACAGAAAGTAGAATGGTGCTTGCCAGGGGCTGGGGAAATGGGAAGTTATTGTTTAATGAGTACAGTTTCAATTTTGCAAGATAAAAAGAATTCTGGAAGTGGCTGATGGTAATGGTAGTACCACATTATGAATGTATTTAATACCACTGAGTTATACACTTAAAAATGGCTAGAATCGTAAATCTATGTGTAATTTACCACAATAAAAAAAATTGAAAGAGAAAAAAGAAGAATTACCTAGAGAGTTTGGTAAAACACAGATTCCTGGGCGCAGCCACCAGAAATACTGGTTCAATAGCTCTGAATTGGGGCCTAAGAACTGAACTTTCTAACAAGCTCTCAGGTGATGCTGATGCTGCCCATCCCTGGACCGTACTTTTTTTTTTTAATATAAATTTATTTACTTTTATTTTTGGCTGCGTTGGATCTTTTTTGCTGAGCAAGGGCTTTCTCTAGTTGCGGCGAGCGGGGGCTACTCTTTGTTGCAGTGTGCAGGCTTCTCATTGCAGTCACTTGTCTTGTTGTGGAGCACGGGCTCAAGGCACACGGGCTCCGGTAGTTGTGTCACGCGGGCTTCAGTAGTTGTGGTGCACGGGCTTAGTTGTGCCGCAGCATGTGGGATCTTCCCGGACCAGGACTCAAACCCATGTGCCCTGAATTGTCAGGCAGATTCTCAACCACTGCGCCACCGGGGGAGCTCTGGACCATACTTTGAATAGCACTGTGCTAGGGGAAAAGAGGTTAACAATAGTTAAGGATTTATGTAACAGGGATGAGAGAGAGAGAGAGAGAGAGAGAGAGAGAGACTTTCTTAAGCCAGTGTCAGTGTAGTGTGTGCCTCTCTGTCATAATAGTTTAGCTTCTTTCCTCATTCAGTTGGTACTCAATTGTTTGTTGGATGATTGAATAAGTGAACCATTGTGCTTATGGGAGCAAAACACACAGATTGGTCTGGAGTGCTTGGTTCTTCTGGGTCTACTTTCCTCTATTCCTATGTGTTAGTCTGAGGCGGATCCTAGTTACTGAAAGGACTAAAGTCAATAGCTGGGCTGTGGGCAAGGGCAGCGGTGCTGCTCTGCACAGAGCAACTCCCGCTGCTCCCCAGCGCCAGCGCTCAGCTCCCAGAGCTGCTGATACTGCTGCACATACAGGTCCTCTGTGCAGGGCCAGACGGCTGAGCTCCCCTACACCTCCAGCCGCAGTTCACTCTTTACCAACCATTCCCATATAGAGTTAAAGGACGAATTATCTCGCAGGGAATGCTGGGCGCACAGGCTTGCTGAGAGAGCTGGCTTCCAAGTTCAGGAGACAAGAGACTGATGAGCAACATTAGACCAGGGAGGTGCTGCCTTGGTGGGAAAGAATGCTGGTCGTGACCACTTCCTTCTCTTTATTCTGCATTGAAGTTAAATGCTGGCCTTGCCTAAATCTCACGCTGAGACCTGGACCTCAGTAACTCCAAAACACACACCCTTTTCAGAAATTTGTAATTTCATCATTTCTTGACCAAATGACTCCAACCACAGAAAGGCACACATTTTCCATTGGGATTTATTCTGCTGCTCCCTTTTGGTGGGTATATTCTTTCCTGCTTGCTTTTAAAACCCCATTCATTATATGAAGTATAGGTTTTTTGAAACTGATTTTAAAGTAAACTGGTTATTAAATATCTATATCTTGTCTTTCTGTCTTTCTCACTGCACTTTATGGATTTGAGAACCAAGACACAGAACAGTCTATGCTTTAGAAAAGCTAAGTTCACTTTTTATTTGGCCCATGGACCACGATCTGAGCTTTGAAGTCTAAAGATCTAGGATTACCCACCCTCAGTATAGCCAGACCCTGATGCAAAAAGCCAGGAACCTCATTCCGCAAGTACGGGCAATCCAAGACTTCCAGTTTCTGGTTGCAGTTGAAGGCCAGTAAATTCAGAGAACAGGATGGAACTGCTTCTTGTACAGGCAAAACAATTGGTAATCATTAAGAAGTATGAAGCTAATGAAAAGCAATTAATCCAATGGCAAACATTGCCATAAATTTTATTCCCAAAGCGAACACTTGATACAGCCATGATTCTTGATTTCAGGTAAAGAAAAAAAAGGTGGAGCTATTATTAAATACAAAGTAAAACAACATGAAAAAATGCCAGAAGATAGAAAGAATGCAAGCAGGAGCCCTGGGGCTGAGGGAAGGGAAAGCTCAGTAAAGGCGGGATGTGTGGGGAAGACGAGAGGGGAAAGAGGACACTGCTGTGGGGCTGTACCAAGGGGAGTCAGTCTCCAGGCTGGCGATGCTGAGCTACAAGGGACAGAGCCTGTCCTCCCTGAGGACGCCTGAGCCGGGGCCGCTGTGGGCTCCCGAGGAGCCACTCAGCCTCCCCACCCCACCGTCCCCTTCCACAGGGAGTCACGTGGGGCCCTCCCCTTATGGAGCAAGAAATAAAGAATGACTCCTCGTTTCCTGGAACAGGGGAGTTGTCAGAGGCAGGGGAAGGTTCAGATTTTTGGTGGAGTTGGACAAGGGGAGAGGGAATAGGGCACCCCAGCTACCTATGTCTCTTTCCCCACCAGGCAGAATTCTGGCAAATGTGCATATGAGGGCTTCTGAGGTAGCCTGTGGTTGAAAAAATCAGCAAGGGATGCTTCAAGTTCTATGCAGATCCAGAGGACTAGGTAGGGATTTCTGCCTTTGAAAGACCAAAATAGCATTTGCTCTTCTAAGTCACCTTAAGGGTACCTTGAATGAGTACCTAATACGATCACAAGATCTTCCCAACCACTAAGAAAAAGTATCTTTCCTTTTTCCATCACACGTGCCTGAAATTCCTTTAATAAGGGACCAAAAATCTTTATGAAATCATTAGAGATAAAATTTTTAAAGCAATTACCACTAAGGAACAGAGCATACTGAAGACAGCCATTCATAAGGAAAAAAGTAGTCAGTAAACTGAACCACAGGTAAAATTATTGGTGGTAGATTTCTCTCTGCTTTAACAGAGGAAAAGGGTGCTAAAGCCGAGGAAAGCATTATGTTGAAGAAAGACCTGGAAAACAAAGTTACTGACTAGCTGATTACAGAAAGCGTTGGCCTTGTTTATCTTCAGTTGGGGTGGAGGAGAGAAAACAGTACACTTTCAAGCTGGATGTGAAGATATCTTTGTCTCGGGCTGTTGGCAATAGATAGTGTTGTGTACGCTTTATGGAGATTTTGGTGCTTTCTTTCCTAATGCTTTTTAAAAAGCAGTATTTGAGCATTCCACAGAATGCTTGAGATACCTTATGTATGAGACAGTTGGTGGTACAGCATGGAGAGATGCAAAGGACCCCAAGATTTGGGTTTGATGCCAGGCTCTGCCACTAACTAGCTGAATGTCCTGTGGTCACTTGCTTCACCTCTGAAACTTAATTGCCTTGGGCAGTGCTCTAGATTATGGTTTCCTTCTTTCTAAACCAGGACACTATGAAAGCAGAGCTGTCCCATTGGAAGTGGAGCCAGGGCCCCAGAACTCTCCCAACTCACTCCCCGCCTTCCTCGCCTGGCCTGTGTGGTACCTCATCCGAACTTTGGGACAGTTTGAACTGCATTGGCCTAGATGATGGATAAAGTCTCCTTGAGTTCATCAAAAAGTAGCTTTTCCTGGAAGAACATCGCAGACAGGCTTTGAGAATCTGGCAGTCCTGTTTTAGAGCAAGGCACATACTCCATGAACCTTGTTCTGCTCAGGGATTGTGCATGGGAGCCAGAGGATCTCTATCTCTGTCTCTTTCTCTGTCTCTATCTCTATCTCTGTCTCTGTATTTATATCTCAGGGCCCCAATGTCCTATTTTTTGGCAATAAGCATTTATTGAACACTTACCCCTTGGGAAAGCAAATTATTAAGCACTGGAGAGAAAAAGAAGTCACATAAAAAATGAGAAGCAATGAAACTGGTTTTTTATGTCTCCATGAAAATCAGTGGCACGTCACATACAGGAGAGAAGACCTGCAGATCCTTAGATGTTGGAGTTCAGTGAGAAAAAATTGTATTTGAGCAAAACTATTCTGGCAAAAAGATGTAAAGGGGATCAGAGCAGGGAAAACTCAAACAGGGAGACTCACTACCCAAGGCCTGGGTGTGATGAGGACCTGGGTGGGGCATGACAGCTCTCCCCTCTGAGAGCAGCTCCAGGCAATGGGAAAAACTTGGTCTGGGGAAAGAAAACATGGAGACCTAGAGACTGGCACTAGGTTTGCTCTCAACTTGTCAACACGAGGCTCTAGGATGAGGGGTAGGCCCTGACAGTCTGTGAGTCTCACCCTGATCCATAAAGTCTAAGATGCTCTCCTTCAGCAGCCTTTGTGACCCTGAGGGGCCATAAGTCATGAGGCTTGCTTTCCTGTATTCCCTGCATACATTTTAACTGGTCCCCAGATGTTTCTAGACATTTTCCATGTTGATGGTTGACTCATTAGAGCCGTGCCCGATGGCTGAATTTACTACCTAGGAAAATTGTGCAACAGCAACTAGCACTTGTGTGGAAGTTATTCTGCGCAGGCCCTGCTTAACTGCTTTATATACATTAGTGAATGAAGAAGGTACTATCATCATTCTCATTTTATGGATAAGGAAACCCAGGCACAGAGTGGTTAAGCAAGTTGCTTAAGGTCACACAGCTGTAAGTGGTAGAGCTAGACTTCAAACCTAGGTGGTTTGGCTCTGGAGCCCATGTGTTAAACCACCACACTTCACTCTCTGTCATAAAACAAATAATAATAGCAGTGGCACGGTAATACCATATATGGGAACTTCTGGTCATTCTGAACAAGGAGAGTTTTGAGCCCTTAGGAGAGGGGCGATTAAACAAGGAGGCAGGTGGTGGGGGGGTTGTCAGAGCATCTTAGGGTACTAAGGGGCTGTGGAGGATGTCACAGCTACTGTATACATGTATTGCTGCCACTGTATCTATTTCTCTCTAAAAATTAACAGCAACAAAGAAACAGGATCATTTGCAACTTTAAAAAGAAGCTAGCAGCTATAGGAATCTGGAAATAATATCCCCTTAACTCAAAGGACTGATGCATTGGTTTAAAAGGGGTTGACTTTAAAGCTGGTATGTGAGTTTACTGGGGCCATTGGCAGGGATGTTAACAATTTATGGAATGCATTTTTGGAAAGGATTAGGGGAAAAACATGTTGTGTCTTACAAACCCAGAGTTAGGAATACAGCTCTAAGGGGTGAGCCTTAAATATCAAGCTTTCAGTATGCATAGTTTTTAAGGGAATCGGTTTGCCTTCCCTCTTCTCTTTCTTTTCTTTTTCGGATCTTACCCAAAGGATCAAATTCAGGCCATACCGGATGTGCCCAAATCATTTCCATCTGACGCCCAGGACAGCCCAGGAGGCCTGGCCTTGAGGAGCAACCCCCTGTGAGCACTATTTGTGAAGGGACCAAGATAGAACCACGTCCGTCTTTTCTGTTCAGGCTGGTCCCGGGCCCCGCCAGCATCGGCTCACTGCTATTCCTCTGTCGGCTGAGTTTTAGAAATAGGCTGCTGTTTACATTCTGGCCATGGACTGAAATAAGAAAATAGAAGCTTTTCATTTCTATTCTACTTCCCTCCCTCCTTCTCCCTCCCCACTGTACAAATGACATGCTTCCCACCAAGTAGAGGTGATTTATAACAGATGGGTAAACTGAGGCACAGAGCGGTTGACTGACGTGTCCTGGCTCTGCTTGACTGTTGTATAACAAAGAAAGGCACACAGATTTCTCTGTCCAGAGCAAAATGCCTGGTCGCTAAGAGAGTGTTCAATCAAAAGGAAAACACCAGGCTTTTAAAAGAATCCCTTTGTTGCTATTTCTGGGAATGGTGCTTGGAGCCCACCTGCCTGGCCCCAGATTTTCACAGCTCCCTGAAACACAGAGAGCCTTTTAGTTCTGTTTTCACCTCCACAGTGACCAACATTATCAGACAAAATACACCTGGCAGGAAGGATTTCCAGCTGCTCTTGAAGGCAGCAGTGATTGCATCAAGGGCGGAGGTTGGGCACGCTAGTATTTACCATTGAGGCAGTGTCCAAACTGAATGAGATGGAAGACGGGACTGGCAGCCCGCGGCAATGGGCCGGGTGTGCACAGAACCTCTGCTTCTGCTGCAAGAGAATCTGATGGGGGAGGCTTGTTCTACTGCAGACAGTGGTCCTACCCCAGGAAGGACCCTTAGACAACCCTACATCCAGCCGTCTAAGTTGTTTTCTTTTTTAAAGACTGTATTTTCTTTACAGCAGTTTTAGTTTCACAAAAAAATTGAAAGGAAGGTACAGAGCTTTTCCATATATACACCCCTCCCCCTACACATGTATAGCCTCCCCCAAGATCAGCATCACTCACCAGAGTGGTACATTTGTTACCAAGGATGAACCTACAATGACACCTCATAATCATCCAAAGTCCATAGTTTACCTCAGGGTTCATTCTTGGTGTTGTATATTCTATGGATTTGGACAAACATATAATGATATACATCCATCAGTATAATACCATACAGAGTATTTTTATTGCCCTAAAAATCCTCTAGACTCTGCCTACTCATCTCTCCTGCCCCTCCCTGACCCCTGGCAACCACTGATCTTTTTACTATCTCCATAGTTTTGTTTTTTCCAGAATTTCATAGAGTTGGAATCACATTGTATGTAGCTTTTTTCACTTAGTAATATGCATTTCAGTTTTCTCCATGTCCTCTCACGGCTTGATGGCTCATTTCTTTTTAGTGCCAGATAATATTAAATTGTCTGGATGTGTCACAGTTTATTTATCCATTTACCTACTAAAGGACATCTTTGTTGCTTCCAAGCTTTGGCAGTTATGAACAAAGCTGCTATAAACATCTAGGTGCAGGTTTTCGTGCGGACATAAGTTTTCAGCTATTTTATTTTTATTTATATATATATATATTTTAAATTTATATATTTAATTTATTTATTTTTGGCTGCATTGGGTCTTCATTGCTGCGTGTGGGCTTTCTCTACTTGTGGCAAGCAGAGGCTACTCTTTGTTGTGGTGTGCAGGCTTCTCATTGCGGTGGCTTCTCTTGTTGCGGAGCATGGGCTCTAGGCGCGTGGGCTTCAGTAGTTGTGGCACACAGGCTCAGTAGCTATGGCTTACGAGCTCTAGAGCACAGGCTCAGTAGTTGTGGCGCACGGGCTTAGCTGCTCTGCAGCATGTGGGATCTTCCCGGAGCAGGGCTTGAACCTGTGTCCCCTGCATTGGCAGGTGGATTCTTAACCACTGTGCCACCAGGGAAGCCCTCAGCTATTTTAAGTAAATACCAAGGAGTGCAACTGCTGGATCATAAGGTAAGAGTATATTTGGTTTTGTAAGAAACCACTAAACTGTCTTGCAAAGTGGCTGTACCCCACTGGTGCATTCCCACTAGCAATGTATGAGGTTCCTGTATATGATGTGGAGCATATTTTCACATGCTTATTTCCCATCTATGTATCTTTGGTTAGGTGTCTGTTAAGATCTTTGGCCCATTTTTAAATTGTTTCCTTGTTGATTTTTAAGAGTTCTATGTATTTTTGGGTAACAGTCCTTTATCAGATGTGTCCTTTGTGAATATTTTCTCCCAATCTGTGGCTTGCCTTCTAAGTCTCTTCACATTGGATCCCCCAGAGCAGAACTTTTTAATTTTAATGAAGTCCAGCTTATCAATTATTTCTTTCATGAATTGTGCCTTTGATGTTGTGTCTAAAAAGATATCACCATGCCTGAGATCATATAGGTGTTCTCCCGTGTTATTTTCCAGGAGTTTTACAGTTTTGTGTTTTAAATTTAGGTCTATGATCCATTTTGAATTAATTTTTGTGAAGGGATATAAAGTATGTGTCTGAATGCATTTATTTTGCATGTAGATGTCCAATTGTTCCAGAACCATTTGTTGAAGAGACTACCTTTGCTCCATTGTATTGCCTTTGCTTCTTTGTCAATGATCAGTTGACTATATTTAAAAGGATATATTTCTGGGCTTTCTATTCTGTTCCATTGATCTATCTGTCTATTCTTCCACCAATACCACACTATCTTGATTATTGTAGCTTTAAGTTGTCTTAAAGTCAGGTAGCATCAGTCCTACCACTTTGCTCTTCTATTCAATATTGTGTTGGCTATTCTGGATCATTTGCCTCTCCATGTAAACTTCAAACTTAGTTTGTTGATATCTGTAAAATAATGGCTGGAATTTTGACTGGGAATGCATTGAATCTGTAGATCAAGTTGGGAAGAACTGACATCTTGACAATATTGAGTCTCTCTATCCATGAACATGGAGTCCATTTCCTTCATTTTTTAGGATGTTTGAAAAGGACTGGTGAGAGAGGACATCTTTGCCTTGTACCTGATTTTAGTGGGAAAGTTTCTCACCATTAAGTATAATGTTAGCTCTAAGAGTTTTGCAGTTAGTTTTTAGCAAGTTAAGAAAGTTCCACTCTATTCCCAGTTTACTGAGAGGTGTTTTTATTGAAGTGTATACAAAAATGTTTAATGACTATATACAAAAACATGCAAATATAAATGATGAACTGGAAAAAATGTTTATAATACATAAGACAGTCCAAGAATTAAAATACTCACTAACAAGATAGCTGAAGGAGGAGTTTTGGGAGACTTTTTTTCATTGAAATATAGTTGATTTACAGTATCATATAAGTTTCAGGTGTACAACATAGTGATTCACAATTTTAAAAGATTATACTCCATTTATAGTTATTATAAAAGATTGGCTATATTCTGTGTGCTGTACATTTACTGAGAGTTTTTGTCATGTGTGAGTGTTAGGTTTTGCCAAATTCTTTTTCTGCATCTATTGATATGATCACGTGATTTTTCTTTTTTAGTTTGTTGATGTGATGGATTTTTTTAATATAAAATTCTAAATGCATGAAAAATGTTATTTTAAAGAATAAGATGTTTTCATCATCTAAATTACTTGTTATTGCTACTTAAATCAAGACTTTACAGAGAGACCTCTGTATTTTGTATCACACAGAGCAATCTGCTCAGTACTGGTCACATTTCATTTTCTAGAAATCAAATAAATCACATCAGTAAGGATTTGTGAGCACCATTTGTATGCAAAACACAGTGCCTGACATGAAGAAAGATGCCAAGTAGCATATCCCTACAGTAGTGTTTAAAATTTCTACTTTGAAATCATTTTAGAAGTTCCAAAGGAGTTGCAAAGTTAGTGCATAAGGTTGCTGTGCTTCACCCTGCTTTCCCCAATGATAACAGTATACATAACCTTAATAAATTATCCAAACTGGGAAACAACCCTCTAACCTTACAGATGAAAATATGGAAGCTTGGGAAGGCTGGGTGACTTGCCCAGAGGCACACAGTGTGTGAGCAGCTCTGGGGTCTCCCACAGGCACAACCCTCACTCCACTGGGGCAGGCAAAGAGTGACTGGCAATGTCAAGGTTTACTTGAGTCCAACTTCTGACACTGATGAGATGGGTGACTTTGGACAAGTTTCTTAAACTCTCTAAGCATCAGTTTTCTCATCTGTAAAATGGAGATAATAATAGTACCTACCTTGAGGGCTTATTCTGGAGACAGAGAAAGTGTATGCAAAATGTTTGATACAATGTCTGACATATAACAAAAGTCCAGTTTTATTGGAGGCTTCCTCTGTTCCTGGCACTGTTCCAGGTGCTTTGCATGTTAAAGTATTTGATCCTTATAACAAATCTAGAACACATCATCATCAGTTTACAAATGAGGAAAGTGAGGCACAAAGATGTCACAGACCTAGTGAGGGACAGAGCTGGGACTCAAAGTTAGGCAGTCTGGGTTGAGGAGTGTTGCTTCAACATCCCACAGTCAAGATTTAAGGAGCAGAACCACCACAGTTGCTGTTCTAGCACCTTGCCTCTCAGCTGGACCCATTGCCTGGCTGGACCAGCTTCTCTAAGCCATCTTACTTGTTCCACCTGCATGTGAACTTGAGGGCAGGCACTTATCATTTGCCCACCATAAGCCTAGTGGTTAATAAGCTACTGAGCTGACTTCGCTAAGCTCTGGGGCCTTGAAGGAGCTCAGCAATCATCCAGTCTGAGGATTCCTACCTTTCCATCACCAGAAACTCCTTTCATTATCTCCCCACTTTTCTCCACCTCTTGGGTCCCCTTTGTCTGAAGAGATTTTGCTATCAAAATCTTATATTTGTTAATTAGTTGAGCTATGTTTCCATTTTAAAAAATTAATCAAAGATATATACAATTAACAAATAGAGATATTGAGCAGCAAAGGATAACCAATGTCATCACACTGGTTTAAGAGAATTCTAGCCGAAAGCAAACAAAATTTGACATTTTAATGAGCCTATGCAGTCTTAGCGGGCAGGGGCAGGACTTCAGTGTGACTTCTAAAAATGCTGAAAATAGCTTGAGGACTCCTAAGGGTTTAGGAATCCCAGGGAATTAATCCAGTCCCAAAAGACTCTAAAGATTCCAGAAAATCCCCTACAAAATATGAATACGCTTTGTTATATGTGCTTTATGTTGGCCTAAATCCCCTTTTCCATATCTTAATCCCATTCTACCTTAAAGTTTGATATTTACATGGGAACCTCTAAAATTTAAGGATATCCAATTGCATTAAAATATTTCTGTGCACATATGGTACCCAGGTGCATAATAAATGTAGAAATCATTATTTCAAAAACAGTGGCATGTTGTTTACTTTCTGGTCATTCAATCTGTCTACGTATCCACATATTTTCAGCCATTTTCCCTCTCCTATTCAGCCTTTAGTCCCATTTGCCATATTCCTTTCTTTGCTATTAAGTCTGTCTGAGGTCCAGTAAACAGGCATTATGTTAGTTAGGGTTCCCCACAGAAACAGAAGCAATAGTGTATATATATATATATATATATATATATATATATATATATATATATATAGAGAGAGAGAGAGAGAGAGAGAGAGAGAGAGAGAGAGAGAGAGGGAGAGAGAGAGAGGGAGAGAGAGAGAGAGAAAGAGACAGAGACAGACAGACAGAGACAGAGACAGAGACACAGAGAGAGACAGAGACAGAAATGGAGACAGAGAGAGGCAGAGAGTTTACTTTAAGGAATGAACTTACATGATTGTGGGGACTGGCAAGTCCAGAATTTGCAGAACAGGCTGGCAGCCTAGAAATTCCAAGAGTTTGATGTAGTGACTCAAGTCTGAAGGGAGTTTGGAGGCTGAATTCCTTCCTCTTACAGGGACTTAAGTCTTTCCTCTTACAGCCTTCAACTGAGTGGATGAAGCCCACCCACACATGGAGAGTAATCTGTTCTACTCTAAGTTTACTGATTTAGATGTTAATCACATTTTAAAAATATCTTTACAGCAACATCTAGATTGGTTTTGACCAAACAACTGTGCACCATAGCTAGCCATGGTGACACAGAAATGTAACTATCGTATGTAAAGGTACTGTATTTAGCCCTGGGGCTGAAAGATGTATATAACCTTGTCCCTGACCTTAAGGAGTTGATAGTCAAGTAGAGAAGTGAAAGAAGTGAAGAAATTATTTTGGCAAACATCATAGTCAGAAGTGAATACAAAGCTAAGACCAAGAAGAGTAGACTTCAGGCCAGTATGAGAAGGTTATGCTTTAACAGGTACAATTTGAGGTGAATTTTAAAGGCTGAGAAGAGGCTCACCCAGAGGAAAGGCATCCCAATGATGGAGAAGTGAAAGGATGTGAACAACTGTGAATGGCTTGATATGACGGAGGTGGGGTGTGTGGGTGTGAGGGTGGAGCCGCTGGGATGAGGATAGAAGGATGCTGAGGCACAGACTGTGAAGTGAGGGTTGTAGAGAGTTCTATAGAGGAAGCAGAAGCTCCCTGCCCACCTCTGGCTGTTTCTATCAGGGAATGGTATCAAGGCCTCCACACAGCAGGCAGTGAGGCTTCCTGGAATTATTCCTGGAAGTGATCACTGATGATTTTGACCCAAGGAGGTGCCTCTGGCACCACTGTGCGGGGTAAGGGATGTGCGGGACTCTGGAGGCTCCCCGCTCCCTTTTCGAGTTAAGCACTCCAACGCTGTACATATTTCATGGGGCTTTTTGACTTCCGGTCAGTGGCTTTTTCTCATGATGGCCCCCTTTTCTGGGCAGCCTTCATGCTTGCCTCAGTCCAGGAGCTGTGGGAGGCACTGGACTGTCAGAACATTCCAACCTCACTGCCTGTTTACACTGACCCACTCTTCCTTCAGACAGTCCTCCTCTAGGTGAGACAAAATGAAAATAGTGCTGGAGAGGTTCACACCTTAATGTGATCAGAGAGCACCTTAATTGGGACCATTTGTTATCCAGCTGGTTCTGCCTGGTGAGCCAAATTCCCTGGCCAGAGCCTCAGGCTTGGGGGGTGGGAGGCAACTGCAGCTGGGTGGAGGGGTCTGAGCAGGGGCTGGGGGCATAGGTAGAGTTCTCGTATAGGACATGACTTACATGCCTCAGTGAGAATCTGGGGTGGAAGGACGAGTGAGGGATGATATGCCCAAGACCCTTCGTGCATCTGAACATAGGTGTGAGGACCCTCTTCCCTCTGATGGGTCCTGGTGCAGTTAGTATAGGAGGAGTTCTTCTGGAGGAAAACTAAAATAAAAGCAAGACAAACACGAAATCTTCTTTCCCTCATTCTTCTCCCAAAGTTTTGGAAACAGTCGTTCCTTCCTCATGAGCTAAAGTTAGCTCTTTCACATTAACGCGGAGTGGAAAGAAATAACATCAAGTGAATGGTCGACTACATCAATGAACGTTTTCAGTTCTGGATAGGGAAATTGACATTTTAGGTAAAATAATGTATATGGCAATTTGGGAAGTTCAATATTTTTCGCAAAATAACCTTTACTCTCTTAAAATATCAGAAAAATGGGACTTCCCTGGTGGTCCAGTGGTTAAGAATCCACCTTCCAAAGCAGGGGATGCAGGTTCGATCCCTGGTCAGGGAACTAAAATCCCACAGGCTGTGGGGCAACTAAGCCCGCGCACTGTAGAGACCACGCGTTTCAACTAGGGAGAAGCCCGAACACTGCAAGGAAGAGCCTGTGTGCAGCAACTAAGACCCGATGCAGCCAAATAAATAAATTAAATATTTTTAAAAATTAGAAAAGCAGAACAAAGATGTCCTATGCAAAAAGGTAAGCTTTATAAATAAGCAGGGAAATAAAGGTACAGGATCAGTGAGCTGGGAAGACTTGAGAGATCATCCAGCTCACAGAGGAAGATCTCTGCTCAGAGAGGCTGTTTGCTTTACTAAGTTCACACAGCTAACAAGTAAAATTAAGGGAGAAACACATTAGTCTGTTGATAGCATTTTTTCCTCTACATAATGTTGCCAACTAGATTTTTGACCATTGCTTATCCATTTTGGAAGCCTACTTGACAATGTGATGGAACTTTCAGGAATCCATACAGCAAAAAATGAGGCAATTTCACTCCATTTTTCGTTGGCTCGTTTTGGTGGAATGTATACACAATTCACCACCAGACACCATTGTATAGTCTGAAAGGAGTAAGGAGTGAAAGAGATTTTATGCTCAATCTCTCAATAGAGGAAAGCACTGTGATATGCATCCCCAAGGGTATGATTGAATTTTGGGCTGTTTTAGGTGTGTTAGTGGGATTTGTGGCATGAAAAGAGATAAAAGAGGAGTTAAAAGGAATTGCTGCTTTCTGGAGATCAAGAATGCCCTGAAGTCAGACATAACTACACTGAACTCTGGTCTACTCTTTTTATAAGGTAGGTGCCATCAATTGGTTACTTTTGTGAGGAAAGGATGTGTTCTATCTAAAAGAGAGACATAATTAGTTTGTTAAACTAAATGACTCTTGCTATAGACTGAATGTTTGTGTCCCCTGTCCCCAAATTCATATGTTAAATGCTAATGCCCAATGTGATGGTATTTAGAGGTAGGGCTTTGGGATGATAGGGTCATGAGGGTGGAGCCCTTGTGAATGGGATTAGTGCCCTAGAAAAAGAGGCCCTAGAAAGATCCTTACTCCTTCTACCATGTGAGAACGCAGCAAAAAACTGTCCATCTATGAACCATGAAGAAGGCTCTCACCAGACACCAGATCTGCTGGAATGTTAATCTTGGACTCCTAAGAACTAAAAGAAATAAATTTCTGTTGTTTATTAGCTGCCCAGTATATGGAATTTTTTTTTTTTAATGGCATCCTGAATGGACTCAGACAACTCTTTGTGAAGGGATGTTGTAACAAGTCACCAAAGAAATATGAAAACAACTGGGCTATGCAAAAAAACTTGCATATTTACCATGATATTTGTTGAAGTGGAATTTTACCTGGCCATAGCATAATGAAAACACAGAAGTTCTTTCCTTTTCAGCAAATAATTTGTTAGGTTTTATACAGTCTTAGGCTTTGACACAGATCTTCATAACCCTTCCATCATGAAACCAGGATGGAACCCATCTCCCTACCCCAGGGATATGGGAGATATGGATATGGGAGAAGAGATGAAACTGACTAATTATTGGTGATGACGGGGCTGTAGGTCAAAGGTAGGGACAGGGGGATACTTTAAAGATTTTGAACACTTTCTCTTTTGTCAAAGACACCCTGAGGCACCCCAGACAACCCAAGCAAGAAGCAAAATGAGGGCTCCTTTGCCTCCAGTCAGATATCTGTACAGGTCAGGGGAGCAGCCTCACAAGAGTCAGAGAGATAGGCTGTCTTCCTGCCCAGTCACCATGAGATGACAGAGTCAGAGGGTCACTCAGATCTGTTTGTTGAATACTTGAGCCCCCTAAACTCCAGAGTGACTTCTTGAAGAGGAGGAGAGCAGGAGAATTCTATAGAGGGCAGCCTTATGAAGACTCTGGGGGTCCCCAGCTGGCTCTGGCCCTGTACACAGCCACTCAGCAGTATTATTCAATACTGTTCACTGGCAGAATACTGAGGGAGTTAGAAGGGCTGTGAAGGTTCTCCCCATTCCTAAGGGTATGTATTGACACAGAACCAGTCAATAGAAATGCAAGTGACCAAGACATTTACCCTCAGCCTCAGCTGCCCAGAGACAACACAAACACCCCTGCCAACTCTTTGGTGAGACACGCATCCAATCATAGAACTGGAAGCAGCTCAGCAATCACCTTGAATGAATCCTCTTTCCAATTTACAGATGAAGGAATAGTGCCCAGAGAAGAGAAGTTCTGTACCATCAGAATTAGGAAGAGGCAGAGTTGGGAGTTGGAGTAGAACCCCAGGCTTCTGGAGTCGACCAGCACTCCCTGTCCTGTCCATGCTACCTTCCTCTTCTTCTGAGTTATGGGAAAGAATGAAGTGACAGAGGCCAAATAACCCTACATTCTGGGTTTTAATCTCCTCTCTGATGTAATTAGAGCTTCGAAATAGTCAAGACAGTGTTCAGGTTTGCCTATTTTTCTACCCACACACTGACAGAAGAACAAAATCACAAGAATAGCATAAGGATAGCCTTGCCCTTGAACTATACGTGTGTTTTCCCAACATGGTTATGCCAGCCTGTCTTCCACTCTTAGTGCAGCTTTCTCACTAAATCTATGCACCATAGAGCATGGAGGTTAAAGCAGAAGTGCTGGAGCCAGACTGTCTGGGTTTGAACCCCACCATTGCTCCTGTTGGCTGTGTGACCTTGGGTAAGTCCCTTAACCCCTCTCTCCTTTAGTTTACTTTCCGGGAAAGTAAGGAGGTAGGACCAGGTCCTTTCAAAGGTGCTGCTTAGCTCTGATGTGACTGTGATTTTATTTACTAAAAAAATGTGAGAAATGACCAATATGCCAGTTGGAGGAGGGGATGGGTCAGGGGAGCAAGCATTGGGAGAGAAAGATGGACCAAAGAGCCTTTTCACTCCACTGAAAAACAGCTGCTCTTGTTTCCCTTTGCCTTGCATGGGGGTGTCCCTGACAACAGAGGAAGAGGAACACAGGAACTTTGAACTGTTGTTATATAGGAGGACTGTGTGGTCATGTACTTGAACAGGAAGCAGAGTTACAACAAAGAGCAGTGAATCAGTGACTGGCTAAGAGTTCAGTGATGACAGGATATTTGGCCCCAGGCTGGGGATCAATGAAATCTAAAACCTTGGGATGTATCAGCTGGGGTGGATTAAGTAATTGCCAGGGTTACCCTGGTAACTAGTCTGGAAGCCATCATCAGGGGGCTTGGAACTAATTAACCAGATTTGCTGGAAATAGGGCCCAGGAATATGCATTTTAACCAGCACCTCAGATTGACTTTTTAGGGTTAAATTAATTTTTTTAAATTAAAGACAAAGAAAAATTATTGAAAGCAGCAAGGGAAAAACGACAAATAACATACAAGGGAACTCCCATAAGGTTAACAACTGATTTCTCAGCAGAAACTCTACAAGCCAGAAGGGAGTGGCATGATATACTTAAAGTGATGAAAGGGAAGAACCTTACAACCAAGATTACTCTACCCAGCAAGGATCTCATTCAGATTCAATGGAGAAATCAAAAGGTTTACGGACAAGCAAAAGCTAAGAGAATTCGACACCACCAAACCAGCTCTACAACAAATGCTAAAGGAACTTCTCTAGGCAGGAAACACAAGAGAAGGAAAAGGACCTACAAAAACAAACCCAAAACAATTAAGAAAATGGTCATAGGAACATACATATCGATAATTACCTTAAACGTGAATGGATTAAATCCTCCAACCAAAAGACACAGGCTTGCTGAATGGATGCAAAAACAAGACCCATATCTATACTGTCTACGAGAGGCCCACTTCAGACCTAGGGACACATATAGACTGAAAGTGAGGGGATGGAAAAAGATATTCCATGCAAATGGAAATCAAAAGAAAGCTGGAGTAGCAATATTCATATCAGATAAAATAGACTTTAAAATAGAGAGTGTTACAAGAGACAAGGAAGGACACTACATAATGATCAAGGGATCAATCCAAGAAGAAGATATAACAATTATAAATATATATGCACCCAACACAGGAGCACTTCAATACATAAGGCAACTGCTAACAGCTATAAAAGAGGAAATCAACAGTAACACAATAATAGTGGGGGACTTTAACACCTCACTTACACCAATGGACAGATCATCCAAACAGAAAATAAATAAGGAAACAGAAGCTTTAAATGACACAATAGGCCAGATAGATTTAATTGATATTTATAGGACATTCCATCCAAAAACAGCAGATTACACTTTCTTCTCAAGTGCGCATGGAACATTCTCCAGGATAGATCACATCTTGGGTCACAAATCAAGCCTCAGTAAATTTAAGAAAATTGAAATCATATCAAGCATCTTTTCTGACCACAATGCTATGAGATTAGAAATGAATTACAGGGAAAAAAATGTAGGAAACACAAACACATGGAGGCTGAATAATACGTTACTAAATAACCAAGAGATCACTGAAGAAATCAAAGAGTGGGATCAAGTGGGATTTATCCCAGAGATGCAAGGATTCTTCAGTATATGCAAATCAATCAATGTGATACACCATATTAAAAAACTGAAGAATAAAAACCATATGATCATATCAATAGATGCAGAAAAAGCTTTTGACAAAATTCAACACCCATTTATGATAAAAACTCTCCAGAAAGTGGGCATAGAGGGAACCTACTTCAACATAATAAAGGCCATATACGACAAACCCACAGCAAACATCATTCTCAATGGTGAGAAACTGAAAGCATTTCCTCTAAGATCAGGAGCGACACAAGGATGTCCACTCTCACCACTATTATTCAACACAGTTTTGGAAGTCCTAGCCACGGCAATCAGAGAAGAAAAAGAAATAAAAGGAATACAAATTGGAAAAGAAGTAGTAAAACTATCACTGTTTGCAGATGACATGATACTATACATAGAGAATCCTAAAAATGCCACCAGAAAACTACTAGAGCTAATCAATGAATTTGGTAACGTTGCAGGACACAAAATTAATGCACAGAAATCTCTTGCATTCCTATACACTAATGATGAAAAATCTGAAAGAGAAATTATGGAAACACTCCCATTTACCATTGCAACATAATAAAGGCCATATACGACAAACCCACAGCAAACATCATTCTCAATGGTGGAAAACTGAAAGCGTTTCCTCTAAGATCAGGAACAAGACAAGAATGTCCACTCTCACCACTATTATTCAACATAGTTTTGGAAGTCCTAGCCATGGCAATCAGAGAAGAAAAAGAAATAAAAGGAATACAAATTGGAAAAGAAGAAATAAAACTGTCACTGTTTGCAGATGACATGATACTATACACAGAGAATCCTAAAGATGCCACCAGAAAACTACTAGAGCTAACCAATGAATTTGGTAAAGTTGCAGGATACAAAATTAATGCACAGAAATCTCTTGCATTCCTATACACTAATGATGAAAAATCTGAAATAGAAATTAAGGAAACACTCCCATTTACCACTGCAACAAAGAGAATAAAATATCTAGGAATAAACCTACCTAGGGAGACAAAAGACCTGTACGCAGAAAACTATAAGACACTCATGAAAGAAATTAAAGATGATACCAACAGATGTAGAGATATACCATGTTCTTGGATTGGAAGAATCAATATTGTGAAAATGACTCTACTACCCAAAGCAATCTACAGATTCAATGCAATCCCTATCAAATTACCAATGGCATTTTTTATGGAACTAGAACAAAAAATCTTAAAATTTGTGTGGAGATACAAAAGACCCCGAATAGCCAAAGCAGTCTTGAGGGAAAAAAATGGAGCTGGAGGAATCAGACTCTCTGACTTCAGACTATATTACAAAGCTACAGTAATCAAGACAATATGGTACTGTCACAAAAACAGAAACATAGATCAATGGAACAAGATAGAAAGCCCAGAGATAAACCCACACACCTATGGTCAACTAATCTATGACAAAGGAGGCAAGGATATACGATGGAGAAAAGACAGTCTCTTCAATAAGTGGTGCTGGGAAAACTGGACAGCTACATGTAAAAGAATGAAATTAGAACACTCCCTAACACCATACACAAAGATAAACTCAAAATGGATTCGAGACCTAAATGTAAGACCGGACACTATAAAACTCTTAGAGGAAAACATAGGAAGAACACTCTTTGACATAAATCACAGCAAGATCTTTTTTGATCCACCTCCTAGAGTAATGAAAATAAAAACAAAAATAAACAAATGGGACCTAATGAAACTTCAAAGCTTTTGCACAGCAAAGGAAACCATAAACAAGACGAAAAGACAACCCTCAGAATGGGAGAAAATATTTGCAAATGAATCAACGGACAAAGGATTAATCTCCAAAATATATAAACAGCTCATGCAGCTCAATACTAAAAAAACAAACAACCCAATCCAAAAATGGTCAGAAGACCTAAATAGACATTTCTCCAAAGAAGACATCCAGATGGCCAAGAAGCACATGAAAAGCTACTCAACATCACTAATTATTAGAGAAATGCAAATCAAAACTACAATGAGAGAAAAAAAAAAAAAAAAAAAAAAACTACAATGAGGTACCACCTCACACCAGTTAGAATGGCCATCATCAAAAAATCTACAAACAACAAATGCTGGAGAGGGTGTGGAGAAAAGGGAACCCTCTTGCACTGTTGGTGGGAATGTAATTTGAAACAGCCACTATGGAGAACAGTACGGCAGTTCCTTAAAAAACTAAAAATAGAATTACCATATGTTCCAGCAATCCCACTACTGGGCATATACCCAGAGAAAACCATAATTCAAAAAGACACATTCACCCCAATGTTCATTGCAGCACTATTTACAGGTCATGGAAGCAACCTAAATGCCCATCGACAGGCAAATGGATAAAGAAGATGTGGTACATATATACAATGGAATATTACTCAGCCATATAAAGGAACGAAATTGGGTTATTTGTTGAGACGTGGATGGATCTAGAGACTGTCATACAGAGTGAAGTACGTCAGAAAGAGAAAAACAAATATCATATATTAACACATGTATGTGGAACCTAGAAAAATGGTACAGATGAACCGGTTTGCAGGGCAGAAGTTGAGACACAGATGTAGAGAACAAACGTATGGACAGCAAGGGGGGAAAGCGGCGGTGGGGGTGGGGATGGTGGTGTGATGAATTGGGAGATTGAGATTGACATGTATACACTAATGTGTATAAAATTGATGACTAATAAGAACCTGTTGTATAAAAAAATAAATAAAATAAAATTCAAAATAAATAAATAAAGATTTCTTTCTTTTTCTTTCTTTTTTTTTTTTTTTGGCTGCATCGCAACATGTGGGATCTTAGTTCCCCGACCAGGTATCAAACCGGTGCCCCCTGCAGTGGAATCGTGGAGTACTAATCACTGGACCGCCAGGGAATTCCCTTTAGGCTTAAATTTCAGAATGACTGATGTGGTCCTTCGCCTCACTTTTAAACAGCAATCAGCTAGTTCTTTTTTCTCTGCTTCCTTCTACATAGGGAGCTAGAAAGTAGGCATAAGGAATACTTATGGGTGGGTAAGAAAGGGCCAGGAAATTCTCAAGTCCTCAGGCAAAGATAGATTTGATTCCCTTCTGCCTGTTGCCCCACAAAATGTGTTAACGCTGATGTACACATGGTCTCTGGTGTTGCCAAGATGAGGAGAAAGGCTTCCTGAGAAAGGAGACCCTTACTCTTCACAGGCCTCATGGAGCAGGTCGGAAGGGGCCTTGGATGGCCTTGTTCCAGAAGAAGCTGCTCCCTCACCACTGTCACCCCCACCCCTGCTCCCACCATAGCAGAGTCCTAACCTCTCATGAAAGCAGTTTCTCTGAGGTCAAGGACTGAGAACAAACTGCAAATAAAAACATCAGTCTTTTTAGCAGCTGGCTCACTTGAGGCTACTCCAGGGAGAAGACACACCACTGTATAAGGCAGGAACAGCTTGATTTGGGGCATGTATAAATTAGGAAATGTGTAGTACTAAATGGAAAAATAATAGGTAGTTTTATTTGCAGAGCTGATAGACAAATTTGGCATTCTGTGTGCTCAGACTTTTTTTTTAATTGGAATATAGTTGCTTTACAATGGTGTGTTAGTTTCTGCTGTACAACGAAGTGAATCAGCTATACGTATACATATATCCCCTCCTTCTTGGACCTCCCTCCCCACCCCCATTCCCCTCATCTAGGTCATCATATAACACCGAGCTGAGCTCCCTGTGCTATACCGCAGGTTCCCACTAGCTATCTATTTTACACATGGTACTGTATTTATGTCAAACCTAACCTCGCAGTTCATCCCACCCTCCCCAGATGCAGACGTAGAGAACGGACACTTGGACTCAGACTTTTAAATATTTATAACTGAGAACCTACAGGAGTAATGTTCTTGCAGAGACCTTTCTGACGGAATATTGCAAACTCCAAAGTGCCCTTTGCTAAGTCCTTCTGCAAACCCATTCAACACCTTTTTAAAAATAATGGCTAAATATTCCTGGGTCACCTTAGCAACTACTGTATGGTAATACTTTGAATGCTGCCAGAGATCCAGGGGCCTGGGATACACCCAGAATACAGGGGAAACTACCCAGCAAAGAGGTTCCTTTGCTAATAAGCAAGTGGACATGCTAAACCTATTGCAGATTAACATGGAGGAACCATAGAACCTCCTCCCCGATGCATTTTGCGTGAGGTGGGCCCTGGAGACCCATTCTGGAAGTATTTCAGGGAGCATGAGAGACTCATGTTTTCTTATGACTCAGGCAGCTCTTAGGGAGTCCTGACCAAACCCTAACTCCCAAGAAGAGGTTTCTTCGGGGTGTTGAGACTTTGGCACTTGTCCTCCCCAGAGTGTCCTAGAGAGGGGAGGAGCTGACCCAGAACTAGACACTCCATTATAGTGCCTCCCTAATGCCCACAGTACTCGCTAGTGGGAGTTCCTGGTCCCCACTGGCCCACACTGCATCCTGGGAAACAGTCCTAGGGGAATGTAAGCAACTTGCCTAAAGTCCCAGTAAAGCAAGTGGCAAGGCGAAGATTCAAACTCACATCTTTCAAACCCCAAAGCTGCACTGCAGCATAGGAAAAGTGCCATGGGACATTTTCAAGCAATTATGAAAGTAATAATATGCTTTTCGATATTGAGGAGTGCTTCGCCAAACTTCAGACTTAATTACAAATAGATTTATTTGTTTATAAATTAAGGCTGATAACATCCACTCACAGAGTTACGCTGAGTACTTAATGAACTAACATGTAAGTCAAGCACCCTACATTTTTTTCTGGAACATAGAAAACTCATAAAATGTGAGAGCTATTAGTTCTATTGTGTTTGGGGAGTGGAAACAAATGAATGGGTAGGTGAAGTATGCACATCATTTTCTATGACCCAATACAGAGACAAATCAATGATTTGGGGGAATTAAATGTGTTAGAATTGTCTCCCTATCCGATTTGGACTTGACAAATCTTTAAACCAGCCGACCAACAAAGAAAAAAAGATTTTTTAGGGATGATTTTAAGAGATTGGATGGGGGTGTACTCAAGACTGTTTTGAATTGTGAAGCAAATACAAACAATAAAAGGGCTGCAAAAAAGAACATAATAGCCAACCTGCCAAGACCAGAAAAAGAAAATATCCATCCTTCTTTCTGCAAGAAATGAGCACCCACCGCATGGTGAGAAGTATGCAGCCCTGATCCGTGCACCTCTCAGGAGGGCATTTCTGGTGCTAGAGACTAGATTGGACGCTCCATGGGCACAGACAAGTCACAGCACTTTAACAACAAGGAAAGACCATCCCAGAGGAACCAGTTTAGGAGAAGATAGTAACATAGCCCCAAAATTTTCAACAGTAACAGCTGCTTCTACTGTCAACATTTCTTCCGAAGCCATTGTATTTATTAGGCAAGCTTTTATAAGTACAATTTTATTGAAATTGTGACATTTGGTGTTTTGACTAGAGAATGTGAGAAAGATGTGATTATTCCTGCTAATCAAAATATGAAAAAAATGAGGGGTTTATTTGGGGGGCAGGGGTCCTCTTTTTTTTTTTTTTTTTTTTTTTTTTTTTTTTGTTCGGGGGGCCCTCACTGTTTTGGTTTCTCCCATTGCGGAGCACAGGCTCCGGAAGCGCAGGCTCAGCGGCCATGGGTCACGGGCCCAGCCACTCCGCGGCATGTGGGATCTTCCCAGACCGGGGCACGAACCCGTGTCCCCTGCATTGGCAGGCGGACTCTCAACCACTGCACCACCAGGGAAGCCCGGGAGGGGTCCTCTTTACTTTTGTAGCTGTTGGAGTTTGTAGAAAGGAATATCAGAAAAATGTTTGCAATTTCAAAGAGTACCTGTGGTCAACCTTTACCTAACAATGCAGATTAAATTTAACCCCAAATGGATTAAAAACCTAAATGTAAGACCTAAAACTATAAAACTCTTAGAAGAAAACACAGGGCAAAGCTTTAGGACATTGAATTTGGTGATAATTTCTTGGATATGACACCAAAGGCACAGGCAAGAAAAGAAAAAATAAATAGACTGGGCTTTAAGAAAAATTTAAAATGTGTGCCACAGAAGACACAATCAACAAAGTAAAAAGACAACCCACAGGATGGAAGAAAATCTGTGCAAATCATATATCTGACAAGAGATTAATATCCAGAATATATGGAGAACTCATAAAACTCAACAACAAAAAAACCCAACTTGATTCAAAAATGGACAAAGGACTCGAAAAGACGTTTCTCCAAAGAAGATTACAAAAGGCCAATAAGCACATGAAAGATGCTCAACATCACTAATTATCAGGGAAACACAAATCAAAACTACAAAGATACACTACCTCACACCCTTTAGGATGGCTATTATAAAAAAAAAAAAAGACACAGAAAATAACAAGTGTTAGGATGTGAAGAAACTGGAACTTCTGTGTACTGTTGAGGATGTAAAATGGTACAGCAGTGATGGAAAACCGTATGGTGGTTATTCAAAAAATTAAATATGGAACTGCCATGTGATCTAGCATTCCACTTCTGGCTATAAACCCAAAATAATTGAAAGCAGTGTCTTTTAAAGACAATTTTGTTGAGGTATAGTTGATTTACAATGTCATGTTAATTTCTGCTATACAGTCAGTTCTACATACATATATATTCACTTTCATGTTCTTTTCCTCTATGGTTTATCACAGGATATGGAATATAGTTCCTTGTGCTACACAGTAGGACCTTGTTGTTTATCCATACTCTATATAATAATTTGCATGAAAGCAGGGTCTTGAAGAGATATTTGCGCACCTATGTTCATAGCAGCATACTGTGCCTCACATCTAAAAAGTCCCTGGTACCTTCAAGGAGATGGACACTAATGGAGACCTCAGAGCAGATCGAATACAGACACACACACACACCATCAGTCTTGTTACATCATAGTGACACCGCATTTTTTGACCAAAAACTACGATTACTCAGTTTGATGGCAGCTGGGACCACTAGTTATTCATCTAATAGTCTCCTCAGAGTGAACATACAGGGACTGTTCCATGAACAGTGTCCAATGAGTATCTCCTCATTGACTTAGCCATTGATTGAGGATCCCCTTGAGTCACAGGACTTTGGTCTGAATAACTTATAGCTGTTTCCAAAAACTCAAGCCACGTTCATTTGCCAACTCTGTGTTCTTGGCAAATAAGTTTACAGCTCAGGGCCTGCTCCATGCCATGGAAGTAATACAAAGTTTGGGGGATGTTTTGAGGATAAATGGAATAATGTATAAATACATGGTATGATTATTTATTATTATCATTTAGATGGCTACCCATAGGCTGTGAAAGTAATTTCACACCAAGATTTCCCAGAATGTTTGGATTCATGAAAGTTAACTGGAATAAGTTTTTGTCTTCATAAAGTAGACATTTCTCATTTGTTGCATTAGTCCTAGAATGTTGATTAAAAATTCAGTTACACACTAGGACAATTTGAGGGATTAATAAAAAGGGTGACAATTTGACAGAGACTTTTACAATTCCCAGCTTTTTCGTTAATTTGCGAAGCAAAGGAATGCTATTGAGACTGAAATGAGAGGGAGGTAGAGATTTTAAATGGAAAGTACCATGACGGGTATCTGAAGTTTCTTTTGGATTAGGCTCTGATTAAAGAATGGAAAATATTTTTGCAATGAAAATTCTTGTCATTAAGCCAAACACCTTTGTTGGATTAGGTTCCTCTTGGGAGAGCTGAAGCTCCCTCCTGGGCAAGGCACCTCATCTCTTTAAGGGCTGACATCCCATCTGTAACCAATAATCTCAATATGGATCTGTCTGAGCCTAGTAGTTGTAGGATTTAATTTTTTAAAATAGATTGGTGTAGGATTAAATTGCCAAGAAAGAGTTAAATATTTGTGTCTTCATATTGGCCATTCTTTAATCACAAAAGTATATATTTTGTACACTTCTACAAAATATATTTAAATGTTTAGTTACAAAGTATGTTTACATGTTTCATTGTAAAAGTATGGTATTTTGTACATTTCTACAAAATATATTTACTTGTGAAAATTTAGAAAATGCAGAAAAGCATAAAATAGAATAAAAATCCCCCATAATCATATTTCATTTTTGAGCCTATCTTTTTAATCTTCTTTCTATGTATATACATACATATATATATACACATATATTTATATGTTAGATTTGTATAATATATGTAATACACACTTTTAATGAGCTCATATTTACAAACTGCTAGGAACTGGTTTTTTAATTTAGTGTCTCATGAACATTTGCCCGTGTCATTAAACATTCTCCTACTGAATGATTGTAGGTGGCTGTAGAATAACCCATTGCAGTGGGTTTTGGTGTGGTCTGGCCTCAGGGTTCGAGGAGCCCTTCGCTGGGCCAGGCTGGTTAGCACTTCCCTGACCTTCTGTGCTCTAGAGGAACATGTGTTCCGGTGAGAACATCCCATGGTGGGATGCTTGCTGGCATCCTCTGCTGGGCCCACTGTCACTCTCTGTGCTGTCCCCTGGGGTTCAACAGAATCGGCAGCACCAGCCTCTCATGCCTGAGGACTTCGACAACCTGGAACTGCTCCTTGGAGGGTGGGAGGATGCCTTTGGTCATGGCCATCCCACATACTGAGGGAGGCAGCCTGACCAGGAGTTAATACCACATGCTCTGGTGTCTGGCTGACTGGCCTTGAATCCCTGCCCCACTATGCACCAGCTGTAGGACCTCAGGTAAGGCGCCTAACCTCTCTGGGTGAGAGAAGATAATAATAACAGTGCCTACTTCATAGAGCTGTTGTGAGAATTAAATAAGAAATTCATGCAAAGCTTAGCACAGTGCCTGGCAAATTATAAGAGCTCAGTAGATGTTACCCATTATCATTGTCGCCTCAGTGTCCCTGTGAAGGTGGGGGAAGTTTGATGGGAAAACAAGAGGGGGTAAGGTACGGAGATGACTCAGAGGAAGGAAGAGTGTAGGAAGGATTCTGGCAATGGTGGTGGGAGGGGCAATGTGATGGTTAATTTTATGTGTCTGCTAGGTCATAGTACCCAGATATTTGGTCAAACGCCTGTCTAAATGTCACTGTGGTGGGTTTTCTTTTTTTTTTTTTAAGATGTGATTAACATTTAAATCAGTAGACTTTGAGTAAAGCAGATTACCCTCCATAATGTGGGTGGGCCTCATCCAATCAGTTGAAGGCTTAAGAGAAAAAAGACTGACTTCCCTCCAGGAAGAGGGATTTCTACTTCCAGACTGCCTTGAACTTGAACTGCAACATCAACTCTTCTCTGATCTCCAGCCTGCCAGAGATTTTGGCCTTACCAGCCCTCATAATCATGTGAGCCAATTCCTAAAAATCTCTTTCAAAAAAATGTATTTTTAATATAAAATATATATATTATATTTTATATTTTTATATTTTAATATAAAAATATTATATATATATATATGTATATATATATATACCCTTGAACATCACAGGTTTAAACTGTGCAGGTCCACTTATATGTGTATATTTTTCAACAGTAAATAATACGGTATTACAAAAAACCAAGATTGGTTGAATCCGTGGATGCAGAACCATGGATACAGAGGAACCTCATGCATGGAGGGCTGACTATATGTAATACATGGATTTTCGACTGTAGAGAGGATCGGTGTCCCTAACCCCTGCCTTGTTCAAAGGTCAACTATATATATATGTATATACATACATATGCAGATATATATATCCTATTGATTCTTTTTCTCTGGAGAACCATAACTAATATAGGTTGTTATCTAAAGTGTAAGGAAAAATAGAGAAAGGTAAACAGAGGTGAATGCTCAGATAAGATCGGTTGAAGAGTAAAGGGGGGTGGTTATTTGATATATTCAGAGCAGAAGCCATAACCTATTTATCTCTGTAGCCTTTACACAGTTCCTGGTATATAAGTACCAATAAAAGAAAGGAGAAAGAAGGGAAGGAAGAAGGGGAAGAGGGAGGGAGGAAGGAAGGAAGGAAAGGAGGAAGGAAGGGAGGGAGGGAGGGAGGAAGGAAGGAAGGAAGGAAAGGAAGGAAGGAAGGAAGGAAGGAAGGAAATGAAGGAAGGAAGGAAGGGAGGGAGGGAGGAAGGGAGGGAGGAAGGGAGGGAGGGAGGGAGGGAGGAAGGGAGGGAGGGAGGGAGGAAGGAAGGAAGGAAGGGAGCAGAGAAGTGAGGGCAGACAGGAGAGAGGGATAGAGGGAGAAAATGAAGTCCCAAGGGAGGCTTGAGGCAAGACTGCTCTAGCTGCCCTTTTCTCTTTTTAATCCTTGAAATAATGCCTGAAGTATTCCTCTTCTGCATACTTTAGAATCAAGCAACAAGCACAAATCTCTTACCATGTCCCCCCCAAAACTTCTGCTTCATTGGACACCTCTCTCATTTATATCACTTGAAGGTCTGGCCAACAATATCCCCTTTTTAACTTAAAGTATTTTGTCTGAAATCTGTCGTGGCACAGCCATAACGATCTGCTTTGACTGTGGATTGGCTGGAGAGATGGCACAGGGAAGATGAATGCTCAGATTGCTGGGTAATCACACCCTGACCACCAGAATTCCCCCCTGTGGTTTCAGTTGGATACATGCATTGCTTTCTGTCCCTGGCATGCTCTGGAGTCACCCACGAAGCAGCCACATTCCTGTCCGGGGCACAGGGGCTGTGTCCTCTGAAAAACATCCCACCAGGCACAATACCTGGAGGATATTCTGGAATGGAAGTAGAAACAAAAGGTGGTGGGTTATCATTTTATTATCTTCATTTTGTGGATCCTCAGGACTCCATTAAGAGTGGGTTTTCTCTTTTGTGGTTGTATTGCAAAGGTCTGGGGAGACTCTGATGCTCAGAGATCCTCCCCACCATAGCATCAGAGTCTTTTAGTTAAGGTTTGACTTGTATCAAGATAGAAACCTACCCCTGAAAAAAGAGCACTTTAAGGTGGAATCAGGCATGGCCCCCTTAGTGTAGTTTTCATAATAGAGGGAGAGAAGGCATTGAAACCCAAGACACAAGAAAACACACCTGAAAATAAACTTTGTTTATTTTCTAATTTGGCCTAGGATCATTCTCACTCACTCACTCACTCATGCAATTTATTCAAGGTTTTATCAAGAGTCTGTCACGTGCAAGGCACTCAGGTGTATATATCACAAGGGGTACAAAATGTGAGAGGAACTTTAAGCCCACCTTTTACATTGACACATCAAGTTCTGGAGATTTCCCAAAATTACTTCCAAGCAAGTCAACACAGGGAAGTAAGTGACATTTGTGTTCATTTTCCGCTCTCCCACTTTTTAGTCCTCATTCCCTGGGCACCCTGTAGACACACCTCTTTGGGAGTTCTATTGAATGCTTGCCTAGAGTCTACACTGATTTGTTAATTTCCACTCCAATCCAAACTTACCTGACCTGGGTCCTGTTTCTTCTCACCTGGAAAATAACCATAGCACAGTTTCCTTTTAAGGGGTTTAGTTGACAATGTGGTTGGCTCCCCAACATCCAGTTGCCCCAGATGTGGAGAGGATGGTGAATGACAGACCGTGTATGTGACTGAGAGCAGGGGCCTCCAGGAGATGCAGTATTTCTCGGACTGTGTTCTGTGGAACATGAGTTTGGGGAGATATTTACAAGTACTCAATAAAGAATTTGTTTCTCAATTGAATGAGCATGAGAAATATGACATATGATATCCTCCCTTGGAAATTCCCAAGAAACATTAGTATAAGTAAATGCTTGATATTCTGCAGTAAAGAAACTCATTTAATTTAGTTTAACTTAATAATAATCCCAGGTGGAAAAATTACTTTTTTCCTATGGGATGATGATCCACAGAGCACTAGTTTGGAAAAGGCACACACCCAAGCTAATGAAGTGAAAAAAAGAAGTGGAGATGGAGGGATTTCAGATGACTCCAAACAGCAGAGAGAAGGGAAGTCTTGAACTGCGAGGGCTTGTTTGGAGGAGAGGAAGAAGTTCCAGCTCCATGACACGGTTCTGCACAACCACAGAGATGGCGAGTCACCGTCTACCTACATCGCCTGCACGACTTGCTCCTCCTCTGGCAGGGTCTGTCCAGCCCTTTGGGTCCCTCCTCTGCCAGTCTCTGTCTGCTTCTCACTCAGAGAAGTTCTATGGAGAAGATCTTGCTGTATTCAGGCTTCTCCTTCTCTCAGGCCATTTCTTCCTCTGCATCTCTGCATGCTGGCACCAGCTGTGGTTTCATGTTTGCCTAAGGAGGGGAGGGGGCTTCATTTTCCTGATTGTTTGGCTCCGTTCCATTCCTGCATTGTCATATGTTATCCACGGAGCAAGCATATGCCTGCTTGCAAAGATTCCATAAATGTAGAACTCTGGCTTATTTTAAAAATATATACACTTCAACTACTTAAAAAAGAAACTATGACAATAAACACACACTCTAATTTGACATGCACCAGATTTTAGCATATTAGGGACCACCACTATTTGTACTGCTGGGTGAGCTTGGTTTAATACAGACCTGGAAATAGCATTTCTCTTGGTGTCTCTGTGTATATATTTGAATGTTTTATGGATAGATGTTCCTCTGAACGGAGCTTGTAGCTCTGCTCCGCTCTGTTCCTGAATTCAGGCCTGTGCATGTCCCCTTGGGTAAATTATTACAAGTGCATACCCTCCATTAACATGGGAGTGACCACGCTCCATTAAATGCTGGGCAAGGCTTGGGTGCATGTGTTTAGCACGTGTTCTCCTCATGGAGTGGAAATCAGTTGTACAATATCAAGTGGACATGTAATGCATTGCATTATGGTAGTATCATATTATTGTAGTTTTAATGAATTAATTTTTCTGTCTTTTCAATCTTCCTATTTACAGATATAATACATATATATGTATCTATCTCTGTGACAGAGTTTATGTTTATATTTATCCCCCCCATAGTAAGATGAAATAATTATGTTTATAACAAGAAAAGGATCAAGCTGATCATGACAAGTCTGACCAGAATGAAGCACCTTTCCAGAAAACGAAGGCCATGTGTGGAAAAGTATCTCATAAAGTCATGCAAAGATAAGAAGAACAGTAATTATTATTTGTCACTGGGGTTCACCTTTTATGGTGCTAAGAGTTACTGGATGTATTTCATGCAGTAAAAATTTGCAAAATAGTTCTACAATGCCTGCCAAGTTACAGTGGTATTCTGAAACAGAATATAGTGAGAATAAAAAGAAGGCTATTGACATCTTACATCTTATAGTCTTGAGATTACTGTTCCTAGAAAACTGAATACGAACTAAAATTAAATCTGACAATGAAACTTCACACGCAGCTTCATTCAAAGTAGATGGGCTCTGGGAGACAGGATGGAATGTTCCATCAGGGAAAACCTCGTTAAATGTTCCATTACTAACAAGGCGACTGGCTACTATGAAAATTCAACCACTACCATTGTCTGACAAGAGTATAGTGAAAAATTCAAGAATTATTACCCAATGTGCTTGGTGAATTAATTCAAAGGCTAAGATTTTCAAAATCTTCATGGATCCGGTGGCCAACACTCCGCTTTGCTTGCTTTTGTGTTATAAGTTCATGGAAACAAATATGAGAGAGATTTATGGCTTTTGAAAACTTTTGACATGTGCACAAAGAAGAAGAAATCTTAAGGTGTTTAGATCAGTTTTTAACAAGCCATCAGAGAAACTGGCAAAAATATAAGCTAGCTGTACAAACAGTACGAAAACAATGGAGGGAAAAACTCAGAAGGAACAGTTCAAAACCATTAACAGAACTCATTTCAGTGTTCACCGTGCGTTGAGCAGACGTGCACCAGCTATCGATAAGATGGCAGTTTCTTTCAAAACCACATTGAATAGTGCCATACGAATTGTCAATTTTATTAAGAAACAATATTTACCTTGTATCTTTCCACATTGGATGTAAACAATATGATTAATGAGTTCTAGAATTTACTATTTCATACCAAAGGCAGAGGCCAAATGAGATAAGACATTACTGGTCTTTGTTTGTTTGTGGCTATTTTTATTGGTAAAGAAACTCCATTACCACACTATCTCTCAAATAGAACAAGGTTGGACCACTGTAGGTTTTTTAAAAAATAGATATAATAGCTTTTATTTTATTTTGTTTTATTTTTGGCCGTGTGGCTTGTGGGATCTTAGTTCCCTGACCATGGATTGAACCCACGCCCTCGGCAGTGAAAGCACGGAGTCCTAACCACTGGACCGCCAGGGAGTTCCCAGGCTTTATTTTTTTAGACCAGTTTTAGGTTTACAGAAAAACTGAGGAGTGAGTACACAGTTCCCTGATACCTCTCTATTCCCCAACAGTTTCCCCTAGTATTAGCATGTTGCATGACTGTGGTAGACTTATTGGAAGTGATGACCCAATATTGATACAGTATTGTTAATTGAAGTCTATAGTTTACAGTCGGGTTCACTCCTTGTGTTGTACATTCTACGGATTTTGACAAGTGTGTAATATCATATGTCTGCCATCACAGTGTCAAACCGGATAGTGTCACCACCCTGAGGACCACCGTAGTTTTAATAAGCTGAAAGATCCCAACTGGGAAATCAGGGTAACCTTGTTACCTTGCTCACAACTGGAGAATAAAGCACCAGCAACTAAAATGAAACACATTTCGTTTCCATTCAATACATCTCATTCAACACATTTCATGCAATACGAGCTAAATTTACCTGCCTTGATGCTGAGAATGAAGGAAACATAAGGGGATAGAGAGTGGTGAGGCAGAAGGAGAGGTATGATGCAGAGCATCAGACAGCACTGGAACCCAGCTCACAACTTTGCCACTCCCTGACTGGGAACCATCTGCCTCAGCTGGCTGGGTTCCTGGTCCACAAAGCAAAGGGTTTGAAGCCATGATTGCAAAGGCCCTTCCAGCTGCAACTGAAAGAGGGCACAGATAATTATAACTAGGGTAGTATGTATTTAGTGGATTGGAAAACATTTTCCTTGAGACCCAGGATTTCTTGTGCTGATTGCCTTTGGAGAATTCAAGAATGAAAAAGACTAAGAAAACATAAATAGACAGATTCCTACTTAGGATTTTACCAATTTAGTCATTAAATAGAATGTTTGGGCTACAGCTAAAACAGAAAGACAATAATACTAACTCAGATTATTTCCAGATAAGAATCCATAAATGTTATTCTCTTCATCTCCCTTAAGTACATGAATAAAGTTTATTAAAGAACATTCTTCTTGGAATGGAAATAAAGCTTGAAACTAACTGTATGAATGCTCAGGGAGGGTGGACCTTTTATTTGGTACCAATTTGTCTTTCTTCTTATTCACATAGAACCCTACTTAAGTAGGTTGGTGGTGAGGAGCAGAAAACAGGGAGAGCAGTTTTGGTTATAAGTAATTGTGGATATATTCTGAAATCCTAGGCTCTAGATTGAATATATTTTTTAAAGTCTGGCACTTGAGGAAGAACACTATACCCAAAGGATTGTGTGAATATTCACTGTTAAAAATAACTAGCATTTATTTAAGCATGTTCTAAGCATGTTACATGGATTATAACACTTTATCTGCTCATCAGTCTTACAAAGAAAACACTTTATCTCCATTTTACAGAAGCAGAAATAAAGCAGTGAAGTTAAATAACTCTCCAGGTCCCTCTATGGTGGTTAAGCTGAATTTTGAGCCTGGGCAGGCTGACTCCTGAACTTGAGTTCTTACTACTGCTATAAATTACATAGTTATATCTGTTTATTTAATGGGAAAGTAAGGAAAGCTTAATATAATGATATTATATTAACTGAGATAAGTGGCCAAATAAAGATGGTCTGTAAGACTTTTTCTATATTTAGAAATGCATGAATCCTGGCCTTAGCTGTTTTTAAATTGTAGTAAATTACTGTTCAGATTTATGTCACAATTAGTAGTCTTCCATTGTTTAATATAGATTCTGTTGTAGTGCAGATAGACCTAGAAGACTTGAACTTACGTTCAAATTTCAAATATTCTGTCCATTTGTCACTAGGATTAGGCAAATTCTTGGCAAACAGTTTGCTCTTGTTTGGAGACGATTCTCCATGGGTCTCTTGCATTTCTGGATGTTCTATAAGCAGAGGCACTGACTTTCTTCTAGATGATCTTTTCAATGATATTTGTATAGTAAACAGCTTTGGAAGGTAGAGACGGTGTCACCTCCAGGAGCAAAGAGCAGGCATGATTTATGGACCTCTGTTATGGGTTCAGGTTCCCTTAGCTCAGGGTTCCTCTCCTGGAAAACAACCCATTGTGTGTGCAGGTGTCACCTGGCCTTCTTCATGTTGCCCAATGGAGATCGTGTTTCAGGAATCTGGCACAAGAAAAATGCCAAAACACAACTACTGTTACTGTTGTGAATAACAAAATCCTCTGTCTCTGAGCCAATAGTCTTGTGTCTTCTGCCAGCACTTAAACAACTGCACCAGGTTAACTTGCTAGCTTATAAGAAGGGTAAAATCTCAGACTCTTCATAGTTCTTGACAACTGTATCTGGATTTTTTTTTTTTTTTTTTTGCGGTACGCAGGCCTCTCACTGCTGTGGCCTCTCCCGTTGCGGAGCACAGACTTCGGACGCACAGGCTCAGCAGCCATGGCTCACGGTCCCAGCCGCTCCGTGGCATGTGGGATCCTCCCGGACCGGGGCACGAACCCGTGTCCCCTGCATCGGCAGGCGGACTCTCAACCAGTGTGCCACCAGGGAAGCCCTGGATTTTTTTACTTTCTGAAAATATCATCACCATTACCTAGATGTCATACCTAGATGAATAATACTTGCCAAATGCATCTTTGAGTTCAGTTGAATGAATGAATCACCTTTTAGTGAGACTCTACCAGGGGTTTTCTTCCATGCTAGCTTCACAGTTCTGTTTAGTGTAGACTATTATTCTCATTTTTCAAATGAGGAAACCTAGGTTTAGGAACATTAAGTATGCTCCCAATATCCTACAGCTAGTAAATGTGAGAACTAAAGCCTTAAACTAGTCCAGTGTTCTTTCTGCCACTATTGCCTCTTTTAATGTTTTAGCTATAGATGTGTTAATTTTCATACCAAATTACAAAAGCTACTGGGAAAGGAAAAATGATTGTTTAAAGAGAAAATGTGAGCTTCAAACAAGAAGGAAAGGGAGAGGTGGAGAAGGAGTGAGGGTGAAAGAAAAAAAGAAAGAGGAGAGATAGAAAGGATGAAAAAATATGTCCAAATATTTTTAGAGGGTAAGTGTTGAACTGGGGTCCCTAAAACAAGGGTTGGAAGCAGGAGGAGGTTATGGGGCGGGTTAAGGGGACTTGGTGCAAATCAGTGGAAAATCCCAAGCACAGTGCCCAGGTAAAGCCTGCAGGGAGCCAAAAAGTCAAGTAGCAAGAGTCCAAGAAAATGGGGCAGTCATCAGAGTCCCATAGAAAAAGTGAGAGAAGGGGATCAAGGGAGAGGTCTTGGTAGTTGGAGAGGGCAACTAGGAGTGATTGCTTGACGCTCTGGAATATTATAAAGTGGCGACAGTCTTTTGCCATTATTGTGTTTATCTCCTTTGTTTTCTTTAGACATAAGTGGTCTTTCCTGTGTGCAGAAGGGAACTGTTAAGGACCCCGATCTGGTTTGGACAGAGAGACGATAACCGCCATTTACCTCGGGTGGCCCTTAGGAGAATGAACAGTATAAGGTACTTGTTTAAAAGCTAAAATGTTTGGGTTCAGTCTCCAAAGATCTCACCTGCAGTGAGTTTTTGTGTCCTTATTTTTATCTTTAGTTCAATTCAGTGGTACTCTGAGCTCCGCAGAGCCTTGAAAATAATAAAGTTTGCTGTTACTACCCCCACTCTGGGTAGTAACTAAACAGTGTGGCTTTAGCATGTAGCCTTGTAAGCATTGCCCACCATAGTTTATTTTGTTCAGACTCACACTTTGTTCACTGATATTCTGCAAACATTCATCAGTGATGATGGCAGCATCCTGGTGAGCCCCCCGGTTCTCTGTTTCCTGGCAGAGCCTGGTTGAAATAAATTGGGACAGTTTCTGTTCTTGGGGGGCTGGGAAAGAATGATGAATGGGTCCCTTGTTCTGATGCATCATACTGTTTCCTACAAGGGAAAAAACAGACAGCTGCTCATCTCTGTATTGTCAAGAGCCACACCTTGCACTCTGAGAAGATCACTCACTGTTGTGCGGTGGGGGTGAAGGAGAGTTTCGGATTATGCATTACGCTTGAGTCCTCATTAGTAACTTCTCTACAAAATAAACACTTGGCTCTGCAGAAACAGGGAACAAGAGCCCACTTCATCCAAAGTACAGTGATAAATGTCTCCTGTGGCCCTAGATTCCAACTCTGAACATCTGTGATCTCCCCATCTCCATGGCAACATAAAGTAAATAATAAAAATAGTCCAAATCCAGGAAAAGCACAGCGGGGAATGTCTGTCCTGAAAGAAAACAAGCGCTTAACATGCATTCACATACCAGCAAGAGGACCCAGGCGAAACTTAAGAGTTGATCGATAGGAAAACAACAGTGAGTGGATAATGCAGAATGTGAAAGCAAAGAGGCAAAAAATGTCAGATTGTTTGAAGAAGTATTGTCGGCTTTCAGTAGGAGGCCCGAAGGGAACATTGCTTCTTGTATTCATGGGCTTGTAGAGTCCGTCTTTTACATTTTGTACAAATGTGTTTTGAATTATAAGCCTGTTATGTTACACAATATTTAAAGGGAACCATAGATTATAAAAGTAATAGTATCAAGCAGGGAGCTGGGAACTGCTGATTTTGTTTTTGCCGCATAGCTTCTGAGCAAAGCTGTGGTCTGCCAAGAGACCTCGGAGCTCCTCCCAACCTGCACAGCAGCAACCCCAGGGGCTGCTCCTACTGTAGCCCCACCCACCCTGCAGGGACGCAAGATGGTGCATTTGGGAGGCTCCAGAGCGCCCACAGTAGGTGTGAGAGCAGCAAAGCAGCCCTCTGGGAGAGAAGAATGTGCCCTCAGGGGCACAAGAAAACTCTCAGGATTAGGATATTTTTAAAGAATGGGGAATTCGACTTAATTTTCTAGTTAGCTGTAGTGCCTTTGGACCTTTCAATTCACTGAGCCTGGTTTGGTTCATCTGCAAAAAAAAAAGAGAGGGGAACTACATGACCTGGTGTCCCTGCCAGCCCTGGAATTCTACAATTCTATGAATTGAGCACAAAGCATGATTTTGTTTCAGGCTTTGTGGATAAAAATTTCTGAGTTTACTGGTCTACTCTAGCAAAAACTGTGCATTGACTATAACCAGATGGCAGTGTTGTGGGGAGGGGAAGTTGGAAGGGGGAGGGGTAGACCCAGCTTAGGGGAAATAGTGAGGGGTCTAGAGCCAACCCCAAGTGACTAGCTGTGTGACCTTGGGCAAGTTACTCAACCTTTCTTGGCCATTGTGTCTTCGTCCCTGTCAATGGGGATGATGGCCCTCACCTTACAGCACTGCTGTAGGAATAACTGTTAGTGATCAATAAATGGTAACTATTATATATTTATGGATTTTGAGTCAGTGGTTTGAAGATTAGTTTGATCATGTAAGTAGGATTTTATAGTAGTGGGGCCACTTGTCTGGTGTGGTTTATGGAAAGCAACCTCAATACTTTGTGATGGGGGTTCCATTTGGCACTACCTATGGGTGAATCTATACTGAAGATCCACCATGGCATTTTTCTTTGAATCCCTAACAGTAGCTTTTTACTCTGTGTGCATCTTTCTCCTAAAATTAGAGTATCGCTAAACCATTCTGGCTAATTTAATAATCTAGAAAGGTCGGGTTCTAATAAGTGGAAGTTTTTACTATATGAGTTGTGCACAGACATCTTGCCATTTATTCACAGGTAAATGCTCAGATTAAAAGCTAACCATTTTCATGGCAGTATTATTTATAACAGCCTAGATATGGAAAGAACCTAAGTGTTCATCGATGGATGAGTGCACAAAGATGTGGTGGATATATATAATGGAATACTACACCGCCTGAAAAAGAATGAGATCTCGCCATTTGCAACAACATGGATAGACCTTGAGGGTATTAAATAAGTGAAATAAGTCAGACTGAGAAAGACAAATGCGGTATGATCTCATTTTTATGTGGAATCTAAAAGAAGAAAACAAACCAAAACAAACAATCAAAACAGAAACTCATAGATACAGAAAGACAGATTGGTGGTTACCAGAGGGGAAGAGGCTTGGGGGGCGGGAAGGTAAAATGCGTGAAGGGGGTCCATTGTATGGTGATGGCTGGTTACTGGATTTTTGCTGGTAATCACTTTATAATGTATACAGGTGTCGAATTATAATGGTGTACACCTGAAATTTATATGATGTTATATACCAATTTTATCTCAATTAAAAAAAAATCACATGAAACTAACAATATTGTAAATCAACTACACTTCAACTGAAGGGAAAAAAAAAAAAAAGCTAACCAGAAATCAACAGTCAAGAAGATGGCTTTGGGGCAGATTCTCTTTATACTATTCCTTTCTTCTGGCTCAGTTTCCCTCATCTCTTTCTTTCCCATCTTTTGACCACTCTCCTTCTCTTTGCTTTCCTTCTCCTGATCTTCTGATTTTAGTGTTCCCCTCTGTCCAGTTTTGTGTTGTGTAGTCTTCAGTATTTTGCATTCCTTACTGCATTACCACTTCTTATTCCATCCCTGCCTTCCTTTCCTTTTTACTGTCTAAAGTTTTACTTCCATTGATCCACAGTACCTTCTGGAGGGGCGGAGCTTTTTCAATAAGATAAGTACGAGAAGGGCAGATGGACTTCTCTGTGAATGTAGGAAATGGGACTTGCAGTTAACTCCTAGGACTGAATTTCCAGAGGATGGCTCGTGTCAGAGAACCTAGCTGCTCTGGATGTAGAGACATCAGGCCGAGAACTAGCAACTGTCTGGGGTCGTAGTGACTCCAGGGGCGCTAGATGCTAACCAATCAAGGGAAGAAGGAGTCAGAGTGACTGCGGTTAGAAGAGTAAGGCGTTGTGTTTGATCCAAAAGACAAATCCAGCATCTGGGCTGCCTGACCCAAAAGGATGGGAAAAATCGCTAAATGAGAAAGGCCAAATTGACCTCTGTCCCAGTATTACAATAAGAGTAACCCAAACAATATGGTTAAAAGAATTGATGTGTTCAAGTCCTTGGCCAAACATGAGCCCTCGTTGATCTCTAATATTAACTATCATTCCATCCCGCTCTGCGTATTAAGCCCCTCCCTGCCAGTTATCAGCCGACTGACCTTGGATAAATTACTTAACCTTTTCGAGTTTTGGTTCCCTCTAAAAAAGATATGACACCTATATCTTTTATTACTAACAGGGATTAAATGAGATCTCAGGTGAAGTGCATTCAGGGTACATTGAAGTTCCTATGCAGTTTCTGTATCTTGGCCTGGGATTTTAATATTTCAGAAAAGCTTTGTTCATCTAATGTGTAGTTTAGGGTCCGTTTGGTTCAGTGCCCTACCCTGGTCCTCTTGTCCTGACATTAAGTGAGTTAGAAATAAGAAGATGGCGAACATCTCTGTAGTATGCTATGCATCACTGTTACTCAGCACCCTTAAATTCATTCATACTTGGCATCCCCCCAAATTCCCATTTGGCTCAGTAATGACTTGAGGTGTCCAGTGCGGAAGGAAGGGTTAAAAACCAGAGTCTTAAAACCCATTTTAAATGTCATACCAGGTCTGTTAGAGCAGTGGTTCCCAGGTGTGGGGTGATTTTAACTCTCCGGGGACATGTGGCAACGTCTGGAGACATGTTTGATTGTCACAACTTGGGAGGATAGGATGGGGCAGTGTTACTGGCAGGTAATAGGTAGAGGCCAGGGATGCTGCTGAACATTCCACAGTGCCAAGAAAAGCCTCACCCAAAATTTCAATAGTGCTGAGGTTGAAAGACCCTAGTTTAGAAGTAGCCAGTTGGACAAATCATTTTTGTAAATAGGGGGACCCTTTTTAGCTTTAGCCTCGTACTATTTATTAAGTTCGAGAAATGTCTGGATAGAGGAGGCATTCAACAGGATTGGAAAGCCTTTAAGACTGAGCTGCTGTTATGAATTCAGAGGAACATGTTTGCCTTTTGGACAAAAAGATCTGTAGCCTTGTGCGTGCCAAAACAATTTGCTCAGGGTTTGCTATGCAGCAGCAGGAGAATCTGTCCATAAAAGGGATGGACTTTGCTGCTCAGAGGGATCCCCTTCAAGGGTTTCCCTTGCGAGCTCAAAACAATCACTGGGAAAGGCAAGGCTGGCCAGCCTTCTGAGTTCCAGCCCCTCACCAAGGAGTGTTTATACTTCCCCGAAGGTGAGAGTGAAGAGGTTGTGGGAAGAACAGAACTCTAGCCCTAAAAAGGGGTTGTTTGGGAACCATCTTATTTCTTAGATGTGAAGATGAACCAGCTTAACTGGGAAAGGTCTTTTAAAGGGGAACCTGGGTTTTACCCTCGCAGGAAGCTGAGGGGAAGTCATCACCGAGGGCAGGATGCCTGGGGTTCCGGATCCGGAAGACCAGGGTATCGACCCCAGCTCCTGTAGCTGCTTACTGACCCTGTGACCTTGGATGAAGAAAAAAATTACTAAAATTACCGCACACTACCATATGCCAGACTTAATGCTACTCTTGCACATGCAATATGATTTCACTTTATTTTTACATAAACACTTCAAAGTAGCTTGGTTACATAATATAGTCAATAGCTGGCTAAGTCACCTAGGTTTGTTTGACTCCAAAGCCTATGATTTTTCCACTATGCCCCATTGTCTCCCCAAATTCTTAGCCTTTTAAATCTCAGTTTCCTTGCTTAAATGGACACAGTTAGACCACTTCAAAGGAGTGTTGTTAAAGTCAGCTCGAAACTACCTTGGATGCCTCTGGTCTGCAGTTGGCTGTGGCCTCCAGGGGGTGCTCAACACTCCTCCTGTCTACCCCCCCTTCTCCTCCCCTGCACCCCTCTGCCCCCAGCCGTGGTTGGTCAGCTTTAAGGACATTTATCAGCCTTTGTGCCTGTGGGGGACATCAGTGAGCTGAGATAAAGGCCCCGTGCCTGTCCAGGAATCTGGCTCCCCCGCCTCTCTCTCTCTTCTGAAGCCGCAGTCAGCTCCTTCTGACTAAGGAGTCTCAGAGGTGGAGGCAGTCAACTCCCTCTGCCGACCTTTTCTCTTCCACTTCTGAGGATGCTGAGGTTAGGTGGTCCACTTCTTGCTCCTCAGAACTGGGAAGACCTGTCATCTCTTCCTCACTCCTCAGACACCCTCCTCCAGGGCCACTGGCCTGACCCGGTCACCTGTGTGGAGACCCCAAGCCAGCTCCTCTCTAAGCCTCAAAGCAAGTCTTGCTTCTGCTGGGTGGAGCCTTCCCTCAATCCAGTATTTTTGACCCTTGATGCAGAGATTGACAGGTACACCTCCTCAGGCCTCTCTTTCATGGAACAAAAGAAGGATTCCCTGGGTTCAGCCTGGCTCCCTGGCTCCTACATTGCATATGGGATCCAAACTCTGCTGAGAACATATTGCTTTATCTGGTTTCGTAATCAGTACTCCTATCTCTCTCAGGGAGGTCTTCAAAAGTGGGAGATTTAGGGTAATATTCCACTATTCCTCAATTTCCTGACCACAGGATATTAACGTCACCCTCTGAGTTGGCCGTGTTCCTATATCTAACAGTTAGTGCTTGACAAATGTTGCTTCTCCCTTAGACATGAACAGAGCCTGAGAGATCATACAGTTTAGGGGTTTTTAACTTAGAATCCTACTAGAATCAGTAATAAAGTGAGCATTCCCTCTCTCATTAGTCCACAGTTCTCTGAAACTTTTGACCCGTGCATGAGACAGAAGAAAGACCCTTCTCTATGTCAAAGAGAGAGGCACATATATCATCACAGTATGGTTGCATTGTCGGTCAATTTGAATTCTGAAGACTTGAAATATTCCAATACACAATTTATAAACAAAATTTTAAAAAATATGAATCTCCTTTTTCTTTCTGGAGGTAGGTGTGAGAGGAAACCTCCAGATCTGGTGGGCTGAGTGAGTAGAAAGCCTTGGTTAGGCTGTGTGCTCCATGGTGATTTGAAATGCCTGGGGAACAGCAATGCCCAACAGCTATTGACTGTGATGTGTGGACGCACTGTTGTTTACATGCCCCAGAACTGAGTGAGCTTGCGCCTACTATTTGCTGTTGCTCTACATGAGGATCCTCTTTATATCACATACCAATGCCATCCGAATGCCTATTAAGCGGTAGAGCTAAAGCTTAAAAAAGTGTTCTTTGGACTAAAATAGGGGTCAGGATACTTCCTCGGCAAGGGCCATATAGTATATACCTTAGCCTTTGCTGGCCACACAGTCTTGGTCACAACCTCAACTCTGCCACTGAAGCATAAAAGCCACTGTAGACAAGTATAAATGAATGAGCATGCCTGTGTTCTAATACAACTTTACATATGGACACTGAAATGTGAATTTCATAGAATTTTCACATGTCAAAAAAATCTTTTGAGTTTTTCTACTCTTTAAAAAAATGTAAAAACCATTCTTAGCTTATAGGTTGTACAAAACCAAGTGAAGGGCCAGATTTAGGCCACAGGTCATAGTTTCATGGCACCTAGACTAGAAGTTAGACGTCATAATGCTATTAAGTGTTATTTATTGTGCTCAGAAACTTTGTTAAAAGAAAAATAAGTTACAATGTCTGTTGATCTATGCAACACACACATGCACACACACAAAGGTACACACACATGCATATGCACTGATTCCCATTAGAAATTATTTTTGAATTGTTGAGGAGGGTTTATCTGTAGACTGCTGTTGGGGCCTAGAGGATCATTTTTCAAGTCTCTCAGCCAGAAAGGACAAAAAGAGATGATACTACGATGTTTTGTAAATAATTCTATTAATTGGGTACCAGTTAAGCCAGAGAAACAGAGAGATCTAAAAGCACAATGGTTTGAACAAGATAAAAATGTATCTCTCTGTATGTAAGAGTCTGGGCAGGCAGCGCAGGGCTGTACCTCATAGTCCAAGATGGCTGCTCCACCTCCCACCATCATACCCATATTCCAGTGAGCAAGAAAGGAGAAAGGGGAAGGGGAGGGCACACTTGGTCATGATTATTATTTTTAAAAAACAGTGCTTTCTCCTTCCAGCCAAGGTGGGGTAACAGGGACTGGTTTTATCCTCTTACTCCAAACAACAACAAGACAAAACACGAGACAATGGTTTTCAAGATGTAGGACATCAGGCAACAAAGGACAACAATCCTTGAGAGAAAGGAAACAAATGAGGTGAGCCCTGAAGGTGTCCTAGAGTGTGGTGCAAGATGGGGAAATCCAGAGTTGAGGGAGTGGGGCTGGGAGTCCCAGGAAGCCCAGGTAGTTAGAGTTTGCAGGGCAGAGTACCGGGAAAGAGAATGCTTCACGGAGAGAACTCTGGAGATCTGCAGAGTCCTCCTAACCCTACCCTCGGGTCTCATCTGAGCATTGATCACCGCATGTGTGTGAAGAAACTAGCCGAGGCCTGGGAAGACATCACCTGAGAGTACTAGAAAGAAAATTCTCTAGAGCTCACACAGCGGCAAGAATAGCTCCTCTTCTACTAGCCAGAGTAGAAAACCTCCTAATTCATGGGATGTCAAGTAGAATTCTCAGAGGGTTCTGCCTCAGTAGGGGGGGGGGGGAAATGAATTCTAGCTTAAACACTACTCTGGTCCCACCTAACAGAGCTTAAAACAAGACATAAAAAGATTAAATTGTTTCCAAGTGTGATGGGATGAACGGTGGCCCAAAGATAAAAGTCCTAATCCCTGGAACCTATAAATGTTACCTGATTTGAAAAAACGGATTTTTACAGATGTGACTATGTTAGGGATCTTGAGATGAAGAGGTCATCCTGGATTATCCAGGTGGGCCCCAAATGCCATCACAAGTGTCCTTGTAAGAAGGAGGCAGAGGCAAAGCAGACCCACAGAGAGGAGAAGGCACTGGGAAAATAATTGGCAGAGATTGGAGTGTTGTAGTCAAGGGATGCTGGGTGCCACCAGAAGCTGGAAGAGGCAAGAAATAGATTTTTCCCTGGAGCCTCTGGAAATGCCCTGCTGACATCTTCTGGCCTAAAGAATAAATTTCTGTTGTTTCGAGCCACTACATTTGAGGTAATTTGTTACAGCAGCCTCAGGAGACTAATATACCAAAGTAACTTAATCGCATTCCATAAAAAAACTCAAGTATGTTTACAGGAATACAAAATTATTCAGCACCTAACAAGGTAAAATTCACAGCGTTTAACATCCAACAGAAAATTACCAGGCATGCAAAATAGCTGGAAAATACAACACATAATGAGGGGGAAAAAAATCAATCAATTTAACTGACCCTGAAAAGACACAGATGATAGAATTAGCATATACCCTTTCTTTTTAAGATCAGGACCTAAGATCAGGACCCGATGCTGCTGTGGATGAAGCTAAAATCTGGAGTTCTACTACCAAAAGATGAAAGGGAGAGAATTGGCAGATGGCTGGCAGTCCCAGCCATCATAGTAAAAACTTGTCTCACCGGTTGTATTAGCCAGGGTTTTATAGTTGCAAACAACTGAAAGAGATGTGGTTGATTTAGGTGAGAAAAAAATTTAATAAAAGGATATTGTGTCTTTCACAGACTTCAGAACCAGGCTTAGAAACTGAGCAGGAACAAATGAGGCGTGGCAGCAGTCAGGACCACAGCCAAAATCTTGCTCCAGAGCTCATCTAGTGAAGGTAACATTTGCTGGATGGACATCACAACTTGCCCTCTGAAGTCACCTAGCACATGTGCAGCTGGGGCTCCCCAGCCACTGCTGCTGCTAGAAAGTCCCCATTGTTGACACTGCTGTAGCCAACTGCCAACAGGGCTCCTCCTTGCCTTTGCTTCCTTGTACCACTAGCTAAAGGCTACAATGGGTGCATCGGACAGCAGAGCCTCAGTCATAGTCTTGAGTCCCAGCTGCTAGGAAGACTGGGAGAGGGAGTTTTCAGCTTCTGCCCCAGAAAACATCAAGAGGAAAAGAAATCTTCTCAAAACTGGAAAAGGGTGCAGAAACTGAACAGCCAAATAATCATGATAGTAGTAATAATAATAGTAGTAATAATAATAATAGTAATCACCGACAAAGTGAGTTCAGATTCTACTGATGTTGGTGAGCCGTGAGTGCAGGGCAAAGGGGAGACCTTAACATTAGTGACTCAGCTTCTACTCTTCAGAACCCAGCTTTCACCCATCTAAGCCTGCCTTTGCTTTTTATTCCTAATGAATAAATTTTAGTCATATTTAGACATATTTGAGATGTGTGAGGGATCACTCGGAAGTAAATCATCTAAGTCAGTGTGATTAACGTCCCATTTTTTGTGATTTTCTTTACTAACATTTGTTACTTTATGGACATCCTATTGGCTACCAACCTTTGTATCGAGGATGGGAAAAATAAAATCTACAAATAGAATGACAGGTAGTTAAATGCACTGTTCTTTCCTTTGTACTCTGGTATTTACTGTAGAGAATGACTGTAACCTTGGTTTAGCTCTGATCAACTTGCTTCCTGGATTAATTAAGTCTTTAATCTGTGATGATTCTTAAGCAGCCCTACCCCCCAACCCCCCAGCCTCCATTCTCCTTGCTTAAAAGGAAGTATCAATAGTAGGGAATATCTGGCCGGAAGGACCAATGCTTTGGACAGCTGCATTAGTATGATTTAAGAGTGATGGGAGGATCTCTACCTTGCCCTTATTGTTCTGTCCTTTAAAGTTCATTCCTTGGACCCTTTCCATAAGGCTCTCATTAAAATACAAGAACAAACAAACAAAAACCAAACGAAAACACAGAAGGGGGCTTCCCTGGTGGCGCAGTGGTTGGGAATCCGCCTGCCAGTGCGGGTTCGGACCCTGGTCCGGGAGGATCCCACGTGCCGCAGAGCAGCTGGGCCCGTTGGCCACAACTACTGAGCCCGTGTGCCACAACTACTGAGCCCGCGCTCTGGAGCCCATGCTCCGCAACGGGAGAGGCCACCGCACTGAGAGGCCCGCGCACTGCAACGAAGAGTGGCCCCCGCTCTCAGCAACTAGAGAAAGACCGCGTACAGCAACGAAGACCCAATGCAGCCAAAAATAAATAAATTGATTTAAAAAAAATAGAAGGGACAACACGTAAAACAATGACCACTTTTAACACCTTGAAGGTGTAAGTTTTTCAGGCACTAACACACACATTTGGCACCACAGAGTGCTTCACTTGCAATTTAAGTCGCTATTCTTCATAAAGCCCTTTTCATAGGGGTATTATTACTGCTTTTCTACAGATGAAGAAAGGGGCAGAGAAGTCACATAACTTGCCCAAGGTCACTCAGCCAGTGAATGGCAGAGCTGTGATTCAAATCCCCAGAGTTGCTCTGTAACTGCTACCTGTCTAGCCTCTGTCCTTGGGTGCTTCTCACCTAAGAGAGTGGTGACAGGAGCAGGACACGGGGCAGATAAATGCCGCTAAAGGGAGAAGGGAGCCCGGGTCCAGGGCACAGCACATGGCCCATGCAGGGCAGTCCTGAGTCCAGGTGGGTACTCTGAGGGGCACACGTGAGAAAGATCTGGAGGCTGGCACAGCAAAAATCACCCCTTGGCCAAGGGTCTGCCTGCTTCGTGGCTGGGCGCCCTTAGCGCTCTTGTGCAAATGGCTCTGCCTTCTGAAGAAGTCCCCAGTTACTTTCATACCTGATAAAACTGGCAGACTCTGTCTGCCACCTTGAGGTCCAAGGACAAAGCGGGGGAGGGGGGATATTAAGCGGAGCTATGAGTGATGCTTAAGGAGATACGGAAAATGATTTGCTGCCTACTGGAAGCAAAGTCAGCAACATGCATAACAGTAAGGCAAGTTGCTGATGAGAGAAATGAAAGCTGCTGGGGCCATAATTAAATCGAGACATCTGAATGGAGAGTCTGACCGGAGACTTATGACCAGGATGGCAGGCTCTGTGGACTCTCCAGCATTTTCGCTGGACAGATTCACAAAGCACCACGTAAGCAGAAATATTCACAGATGTGAAGCCATAAAGTCGCTGTTGTTGTTTCTGCTGGGGACTTTACTACCCTTCAAGTAAATAGTGAGTTTTAGTTCTGGGGGACTGTCCCTTTCACAGAAAAGCCCAGAATCCAATCCCCATTTAAATCCCATCCTGATTCTCTCTTAGTCTCTTGGTCTCTTTCTCCCTCTGCATCCACCCCAGCATCCAAAGTGTCTGATTCTAAATATAAATCACACAACCAGAAACATCAGCAGATAAGTAAAGAGAACTAAGGCAAAAGAGCATCAAGCAATCCTTCCGTTTTCCCAACCAGGCCAGGCAATGGTGGAGAAAAACAGAAAAGCTTCTGCCAAAACCATCCTGCCATGGCTCCATCTTCCCAGTTCTTTCCTCATCAGCGGGCAAGTCAGGTACTATCAGCAGAAGTAGGCTTTACAAGTAGCAGCGTGAGCACCGCACCATGATCTAAGCTTCTTAGAAGACCCAGACTTCGGGCACTTAGACTGATAACAGATTATATCTCAAAAATGTCTTCTATCTGGCAAACTTTCTTTTGAGGAAACACAGAAACTAGCATTGCAGACTAGTCTATTTATATATTTTTTGGACTTATCCATCTTTTAGAATTAAAAAAAGATGTTAAAACATTAACTGGTGGGCTTCCCTGGTGGCGCAGTGGTTGAGAGTCTGCCTGCCGGTACAGGGGACATGGGTTCGTGCCCCGGTCCGGGAGGATCCCACAAGCCGCGGAGCGGCTGGGCCCGTGAGCCATGGCTGCTGAGCCTGCGTGTCCAGAGCCTGTGCTCCGCAACGGGAGAGGCCACAGCAGTGAGAGGCCCGTGTACCGCAAAATAATTTAAAAAAAAATAATAAAACATTGACTGGTTAATACCATAATTAAGAACAACACAAGTTACAAAGTAGCAATGTAGAAGGTAATTTTAGGATTAAATTAGACCTTTGGCTTTCATGATTCATAGGATTTTATATGTCAGACAGGCTGGCATTTATGTGGGGGAGGGACTGAGGGGGGTAGAGTGGGGAGATTTCCAGATGTAGATAGACCCAAAGAGAAATCTGCTCTTACCCACTCCCGACCCGCCTATCCTACCCCCTCAGTCCCACTGCACTGTTGATCCACTGTCACCTCCAGCATCTGGTCTATTTCCCTTGTCTCCCTATTGTTCCATCTGTCCACCCTAGACTTCCCTGGTTCTGATGCTACCTCTCCAGCTCCTACCTGCCCCTTTGGCAGCCTCCTTCTAGGCTGAACTGCCATTGTCGTTTCTTGACTGGAGCTCCTCCACCTGCCCTAAAGCTTTGCCCTGTTTCACATGCTGTCTCTCTTACTTTCCTCTCTTTGGCTGTGCCACTGGATCTTGCTCCCTGACTGTAATCACATTCAAGTTTCTCCTGTCCAAAATCAGCCAACCAACCAAAAAATATATAAATAAAAAGAAAAAACCAGCCCCACAAACGTAAACAAAACCACTGGCCCTCCAGTCATCAGCTGCCCACCCCTCTGGGGCAAGTGCCTTCACTCTCTCTCCAACATAAAACTTCTTTAAAAAGTCGTCTTTGTCGACTGCTTCATTCTGATACCATCAGCTCCCTTGCAAATCCTTGCAATTAGGCTCCAGCTCTTATCCCTCCATAATAATTTGTTAAAGGTCAATAGCCGGTTACCAAATGCAGTGTGTTTTGTTTTATTTTCATTTTGCTTAGTCACTTTATATGATTGGCCCTGTTCCCGCACCCCCAACTGTGTCCCCATGCCTGGGCAATTCTTACTTTTATACTTTTCTTATCCCCCCTTTTATCCCTGTGTCTCCTCCACTTCCTCTTCTTTTCCAGCTCCAAAGATAAGTTTTCCCTAAAAATCTGCCCTTGATCCTCTTCTGCATCCTCTCTTCTACAGGTCCTCTTGGAAAACTCATTCAGTCTCATGGCTTTAATTCTACTGTCCTTATGACTCATTTCTGAAGCCTCCTCTCTCACCCTGACAACTCTCATGGTTCCCATCTGGATTCACCAGCTCCTGGCTGGAAGTTTCCACCGTATGTTCTCCCAGTGTGTTGATCTTAATAGGTTCAAATCTGAATTTTTTCTTTTCCCTCCTGAACATTTACTTCTCCGTATTTCTGTTAATTAAGAGTTTTCTAATCGCACCAGCTCAAAATGTTGGTAGAATCTTTAATTCTTCCCTCTTTTTTTGTCCCACATTTGATTAGCAGTCAAGTTCTGTCAATTTTGTTGAAAACATGTATCTTTTGTGTTTCTTCTTTCCTTTTTATACCCACTGATACCCTCTAGTTCAAGATCTGACTTCCTCTCTCATTATTTAATGCCATAATCTCCTCATAGGTTTCCCTAGTTCCAGTCTCACCCCACGGGACAGCACCTGATATTCTGACACAGCACTACCACATTAATCTTCCTGAAGCACACATCAAAGCTGGTTATCTCCCTGTTCAGACACTTTTAATGACTGCCCAATGCCTAAAGCGTAAATACCCAAACACGCACAATACATTTAGGATCCTTTGCCTCTATACCCAAACTATATCTCTAGTTTTATTTCCCATCAGTTTTTTTTTTTTTTCTCCACCAGTTCTTTACTCTGGTGACCACCACACAATCATATGCTAAATTTTTACAGCCAGTGGCAGGAAACAAAAAACTCGAACTCAATTTATTTATGTATAGATTTAGTTATTGATAATGAAATTTATTGATTAAATTATGTGCTATATGTATAAAATTATAAGAAGCAGTTCTGAAGCAGGAGGCCCCTGGCATGGATGTTCCCGCTCTGATTCTGATTCTTTGCAATCCTCTTGACAGAAGTGACTGTTCTTTTGCTAAGGACCTCCTCCAAGTTGGAACTCACACTGCACTGATCACAGTGTGCTTTGTATTATAATTACCTGTTACCAATCTTACCCTTGTTGAGATTGAAGGCAGCCCCAAGAAATTACACCCTTCTCCTCTCCACCTGAGTTCTGAACCGAAGGAGAGAGAGAGTGGCAGATAAGATCAAAACAACATTTTATTACTAATAAAACTGGTTCTGAAGAAAGGTGCTTTGCTGTGCTGCAACAACAGTCTTCCTAATACATGAAACCCCAGAATGTGACAGACTCCTCTCCAGTCACAGGCAGGGTTAGAAGACACAGGGCTTCTGAGTGGGCGAGAAGTAAGCGGCCCATCCCAGCCAGGCCTCTGTAAATTACATCGGGTAACTCACTCCTCTACAGGGAGGAATAAGGGATAGGACAAGAGCCAAGTGGTGTTTACGGGAAAACATCTCTCTCAGAAACCACAGAAGAACTCAAAATGCTCTCTCTGATAAAATTGTAGACTTCTTGAAGTCAAGGACTAGATTTTGTACATCTTTTAAGGTGATACATATATTGGGTGCTTAATAATGTCTGCTACATACTATTAAATTATATGACATAATTATTACATGTAAGTGACAGTAATTATATAATACTTTACATTATATAATTTATATATTATAAATTTGGTAGATTATAATATTATAAAATATCATATATAGAACATATTATATAAAATTATTTATTTTAAATTGTTAAAATTTAAAGGGCTACTAATAGGCAACGGTGACATTACCAGAGACTTACAGAAGCAAAGCTGGTTATTACACAGGGAAACAAATTATTCTTGAGCCTGCATAGCATGAGGGGAGGCTCACAGAGAAAATGGACACACATAGCTTTCTGTGTTCAAAGGTAATCATCAGATAAAATAATGTCTCCTTTCATAGGAGTTATTTCTTAAAATCCTTTCAAAGTGGCCAGATTTTTATTTCTTTCCAAAACTCATGAGGAAACTTACTCATTTTATTTTTTAAGAGTGAATCATTTTGTACCACCCAGACACTTCATATAATGCCAACCATCTGGATATGTAGAAAATTAGTGTTTGAGATTCACTCTTTTCAACTTTCATTAAGATATTTGGTGTCAAATAGATGCAGCACAAATGTGTCTCTTTGAAGTGCCTTAATATTGATATGTCACCTCGTCACAGCACATAATTCAAAATTTAGACACATTAGTCTATTTGGAGAGTCTTGATGGAAAAACTCATTGCACATTAACAAACACCATTCAGTATATTTGAATAACTGAGTTCAGAGGGGTGAAATATTGAAGTAAACCGTAGAACTTAAACTTGGGTGGTAATACCATATATGCATATAATCTGGTGAGTGTGTGCATATCATGTAGCTCACTTATTTAAATAACAGTCAAACAGTCCTAAAGGAATGGCTTCTCTCTTTCTCTTTTCCTCTTTCTCTTTCTCTCTCTCTCTCTGTGTGTGTGTGTGTGTGTGTGTGTGTGTGTGTCTAGGCGGAACTTGATTCTCTTAGCAGAAACAAGTTTATATACTTATTCCAAGTAGTAGGGGGTCCCTAGGATTGCTCCTGGGACTTAATTTACACAACATCCTATTGCTATAAGGGACTTTAAAGTTGAATTTAAAACTTTTTGTAAAATTTCATGGCTGCTTGAGCACTGCTGGGAGGTAGGGATATATAACAAGCCCCTCAGAGGAAACCACTGAATAATAAGGAAATGTCACTTGAGATAAGACAGTGTTCTTGGGCATTGTGTTGCTTCCCTGGTCGGGGAGTGTGGTACCCAGGGGAGAGTGAGCTTCTAGGCTGGGGGAGTGCTGCATGTAAACCTGGAAGCTCTGTACAGTTCTCTGCAACCTGGCTCCTGAGAGCACAGCTGGGGTCCATGTTATGAGGGGTCTGACGGAGTCCTTGAGCAGTAGCCTATGGAGAAATATTCTGGGGACACTGATGAGTGCCATCTGGGAAACTCATGACAGTACCACTAAAAGGAAAAAAGAATCCAGCAGAACACTGATACTACAAGAGCTACTCATACTCAAAACCCCAGAATGGAGAGGAGTGACCAGATGTGGTGTCATACTGTTACCGACACTTTCAGGTTGAGCCCCAACAAGGGTCCTCCTGTCCTGTGTCCTTGGAGCCAATAGAACGAGGTAGAGTTCGGTTCAGAAGCAAAGGAAATCTTTATTCTTTTTTCGCGGTACGCGGGCTTCTCGCTCTGCCGCCGCGGAGCACAGGCTCCAGACGCACAGGCTCAGTGGCCATGGCTCACGGGCCCAGCCGCTCCGCGGCATGTGGGATCTTCGCGGACCGGGGCACGAACCCGTGTCCTTTGCATCGGCAGGCGGACTCTGCAGGCGGACTCTCAACCACTGCGCCACCAGGGACGCCCAGGAAAGCTTTATTCTTTGATCAAAGAATGGAGAGGTGTGAGCTCACGCTCTAGAGCACACACTCTCGGGACAGGCTGTGGGCGGGGCCGCTTTACAGGGATCTCGCCAGCCGGGGGAGGGGTGGAGCTCTCAGGGGCTGGCACAGCTGCACTGCTCACCTCCAGATTGCAGCGCCTGTGCAGCGTCTCTGCACACAGCCCGCCGCCCCCGTCGCCGCCATCTTGAATTGCAGTGTCGAGCAGCAGAGGTTCGGCCCACGGCCCGTGAGCTGAGGTATCCGAGCGGTCATTTTGCCCTGGGAGTTCTGGTCTGAAGTGCCGGGTGTGAGGTCTCTGTACGAGGCATCCTATGAGCAAGTGAAGCTAGACAAAGCACAAAGGAAAAGAAAGGAAAAAAAACGGTCAGACTCTATTACAAAGATTCTATTTTTACTTCCCGGGGAATTGTTAATGGGGTGTGTCGGTGATAGTACTTTTTAAAAAGTCCCTTTTCAGGGGGTTTTGGCCCTTGATTCTTCCTGCATATGGTGGTGCCTGCCATGGGAAATGGTAACGTAAATCCTTCTCCTTGACGTGCCTATTAAAGGAAAAGGAGTGAAGGCAGAGGTCACTTTCTGCTTTAAAAACCGTCACCACCAACATCAAAAACCCAAACCAAACGTCTCCCTTAAATGCAGAGAAAAATAACTGAATTATATCTGAACAGATAGGATGAAGTCCAAAAATCTCTTAATGGAGGTGTAAGATCAGTGAAAGCCTGTGAAAAGAATCTCAAATTCCAGTTTAGGATGTGATCCAGCAAAGAGGACAGCACATTTATGTATTTAAAATTGAATTGGGAGATTGGGATTGACATATATACACTAATATGTATAAAATAGATAACTAATAAGAACCTGCTGTATAAAAAAAAAAATTCAAAACCCCCCCACCTCATTGTACATATACATATGTACGTGAGAGTGTAGAGCTACAGAAAATTGCACCCCGGCTCTGTCCACTCCCCTCAGGCTGCTCCGCGTGCTACACGCTCCCAGACTGATCCTGGAAAGTGGAGGTTCTGAGCAGCAAGACCCCTCCCTTTCCTTTTTTTTTTTTTTGCGGTACGCGGGCCTCTCACTGTTGTGGCCTCTCCCGTTGTGGAGCACAGGCTCCGGACGCGCAGGCTCAGCGGCCATGGCTCACGGGCCCAGCCGCTCTGCGGCACGTGGGATCTTCCCGGAGCGGGGCACGAGCCCGTGTCCCCTGCATAGGCAGGCGGACTCTCAACCACTGCGCCACCAGGGAAGCCCCCCTCCCTTTCCTTTTATGTCTCAGACACTTCAAAGAGAAATCATGTGTTTCATACAGGGAGGCAAAATGAGTGCCACTGTCCATTCCTCAAAGAGCAAAGTTAAACAATACGTCCTCCGGCCAAGGCCATCTGATTTGGCTAATGACAGCTCTGTCCAGATGGCCTTAAGTCCCCAGAGAACACTCACTGATGGTGCTTGATGGTAGGTGGGGTACATCACAAAGATGATGTCCGTGGCAAATTGTTATATGTGCTGTTTCACTGTGAGGATTCTTGTTTTTTATCAAATTAGAAAATTCTCACTATTACCTTTTCCAGTGTTACCTTGGCTCCATTCTCTCTTCTTTTCTAGAAATACTTTTAGACTTAACTGAACTTTCTCATGTTTGCTACCTTTTCTATCTTAACTTCCCTTTCTATCTCATTATTTTCTATCTCATTATTTCCCTGGGCTGCATTCCGGTACATTGCTTTAGCTTGGTCTTCTCATTTAGTAATTCTTCTTAAGGTATGTCTAATCTACTGTCCATTCATTGAGTTTTTAATTTCAATAACTATGTATTTTGTTTCTAGACTTTCTACTTGATTCTTTAAACCTGCCTTTTTTTCCTTCCTTCCTCCCTCCCTCCCTCCCTCCCTCCCTCCCTTCCTTCCTTCCTTCCTTCCTGCCTTCCTGCCTTCCTGCCTTTCTTTCCTTCTTTCTTCCATAGATTTCTTTCCTTTTGTAATGTCTATAATCATTCTAAACAGGCTTATTTTATATTCTCTTTCAGATTGTTGTTTTAGTAGCTCAGTTCCTTGGGAAGTGGGAGGTGATGGAGGTGAATTCTGTTGTCTGTAATTTCTATTGACTCTTGCCCATGACGGATTTGTCCCTCCAGTGTCTTGTAATTTCTTTTATTGTGAGCTCATCTCGTGTGGGGATTGCTTATTTTTGTTAAACTACCTGTATTCTGGATTGTGGAATGTTTCTCTAGAGTGTTTTTGTAATTGCTTTTGCCAGACACTCCCAAAATATTACTAGTCAGGGACCAGTTTTTACATTAATTTCTTGGCTTGGAAGTTTCTGGGCCATTCCAGTAGGGCAATTTAAAAAAACAAATTCATGTGTAGACCAAGTCCAGGGTTTCAGATTCTCAGGAAGGACTTTTTTTGCACAAATGAAGTTTCATGTAATCTTGCTGTCCTGGTTAGGAATTTTTTTTCTGGTCAACATTCTCCCAGATGGTTCAGGTCTACAAGGGTCTTGGCTTCCTGCGAGAGTCTCATTTCCACCCCATCTTGTGCAGGTTTATCTCCTGTGGTCATTAATACCCAAGTTCCAAGGGTTATGAAGATTTGTGACTCCAATTCTGAGGGCAAATGGAGCATCAGTTCATATGCTAACTTATTTGGTTTTATTCTTCCTCCTCTGTGATTTCCCCTTCTTTCCTATGATCTTAAGTTTGCTTTTAAAATTGTTTTTGTTATATTTTATCCTGAAATCCTATGTATACCTGAAGGAAGAGTTTTCAAGTTATGTTAGCCTGCCATATTATCATAATCAGGAGTCCTTTCATCTATGCTTCATTATTTCTTTCCCATACTCTTAAGTCCTCATGCTAAGATTGATGCAGTAGCCCTCTAATGCATTTCCCCCCAAGTGGTGTAAGATACCATCTCTCAGATGCAACTTTCTAAAACACCACTTTGACCATCTGATTTCCCGGCTTAACAACAGTCAGTGGCCTTCATGAGACCTGTTGCATAAAGTTTAATTTCCTTGTCCTTGCATATAAGATCATCTGTAATCTGGCCTCCAATTAAATATAATTTCTACTGATTTCAGTGAAGTTTTTCATTTTTCTCTGTTGAACATTCTTATTAATTAGGCAAGTACTCTCTGGTATATACAACTGTCAGATGGATCCCCAACTATAGGACTGGTGTTTTTATCTATTTTAGTATGGGTTGTATTAGTCCTCATGTTACCCCAAATCTTAGCACATGTCCTGACCAACAGGAATTCAATACCTCCTTCTTAAATTTAATTAGAGAAGGGACATTGGTGATTGGACTTCAAGTCATAGGAGAAATGTAAGTGGGCAGAGCTTTAGCTTAAATGGTTTTTTGAGCTTGTCTACTTTCTACCATGTACAATAAGAGAAAACAATGCAGAGAAGGTCAGTCCATGGAATATGGCACAAATGGCAGTCTTAATGTGAGTAATAGTTATACTCTATATTTTTACAGTGTCTTAGTTTTTAAAGCATTTTTACAGCTACAGTACATTTGTTCTTTATGAAAACCTATAAGGTAGGTAGAGCAAATTTAGAAATAAGGAAAAGAGTCCAGAAAGGTTACTCATTAATTTACTCAGCAATTGAACAAATCTTTATTGCACCAACTACATGCTAGGCACTGGGCTAGGGGTGGCGGTACAGCAATGGATAAAATGAGCTAAGACTGTGCTCTCATGGACCCAGAAATCTTACAGTTCTGTGTCTTGTCCAAGTCTATATTTACCCAATAAATGGTAGACTTGGTATTAGAACCCAGTTCTTATGACTCTTGATTTCATCAAACTCCTCTACTGGCAGGTTTAGCCCCATACTTGATCTGGAATAATATGCGGGTCCCACCTAAATTATGTTTGCTGTCTGTTTTAGAGTTGGATTTACTGTTCATCTTACTCATTTCCTCTTTTTGGTGGGCACATAGTTAGACTGCATTTCCCAACTTCCCATGCAGGTAGAGGTGGTCATGTGACTGAATTCTAACCAGTGATATATGCAGAGGTTATGTGCACTACTTCCCAGCCTGGACCACAGAAACACGGCACCTGTCATCATCTTTCCTTTTTCTCCACTAGCTGCTGAATGCGGAGGACTCCAAAGACCAAGAAAAGGGTGAAGCCATAAGATGGAAGAAACAGTTCCTGAATGACACACGGAAAGCAGCCTGTCAACCAGGTACACTTAGTATGACTTCTTGTGAGTGAGAGATAAATTTCTATTGTCTTAAGTCACTGGGATTTGGGAGACATTTTTGTTTTGTTTTGTTTACAGTAGATAGCATACCCTAACAAATGCACCCTTCAAATTAAAGCCTAAAATGGGACTACAAGAGTGATAATTAAATGGCATAAATTTATTCTTAATCTATTAAACTATATCTCCATGTTCTTTTTTGAGAATCTGGATATAGACATGATTATTCTCATCAAATTCAAAGGAGATAGAAGCACTTCAGGGAAGTTTAAAATGGTATTCAACAATATTGTAGACCCAGTGTGTCTTGATATCAGCAAGGCATTTTGAATAAAATGGTGAAATAGGGACACCACTCAATGAGTTCAAAGCTGCTTGATCAGTCATACCCCAAGTGATTAGTGGACACATTTAAGTATGCAGAGGGTTCTGCAATTGAAATATTGGGCTATTCTCTTAGCCTTGTTTTGGTCGGCATTTTTATCAGTGTCCTGCATGAGGATGTAGTAGGTATGCTGGTCAAATGTGCTAGTGACACAAGTCTGGAGGGGATAGAAATAAGACATAAGATAGTTGACAGAATCAAGATTCATTATCTTGATGTGCTGCAGTGCTGAGCCAAAACCAGCAACATGAAATGTAATAAGGATAAATGCAAGGTCTTGTTTTTAGGTCCAAAAATGAATGATAAGAATACAGGATGGAGAACATGTAACTTGGCAGCAGTTGATGTAAAAAGGCTCTGGGGGTCTTATTTAACCAAAAGCTCAATTTGAGCCAACAGTGTGATACGGCTTCACAAACTGAACTGCTTTAATGGAAGAATTGTGTGACCATCATGAGACACATTAGGCTCTGTGCTCCTCAGATGAAATCTGGGGTATTATTTTTAATTATAATTTTAAAACTCTGTGTATGTTGGAACAGTGACAAACTAGAGATTCCATGGAGGAGGTGATGAGGATGGTGGATAAAGATGTCTCCTGCCTCTGCACCCATAGCATACCACTGGTGACCTATTTAGTGCTTGTGTCATTTCTCCAGCTTTGCACTATAGTCTGTCTCATGCACTAGACAAGCTCCATTAACAAAGGAATCTTAATAATTATAGCACCAACAATGGTTACAGGTAACATTGATTGAGTTTTTCCCATGTGCAAGGCATTTCTCTAAATGTTTTACATATATTATCTTATTCAACCTTCATGGCAGCCCTATGAAATGGATCCTACTAGTGACTCCCCTTTATGGACGAACTAAGACATAGTAGGGTTAAGTTCCTTAGTAAATGATGCAATCAGGGCACAATTTCAGGCAATTTGACTCCAGGACTGCTACTCTTCACCCATATGCTATCTATCTGATCAAGCTCTGAAACTCTCCAACCTTAAGCACTCATGATAAATAATTTTAATGAGAGAGAGGAGAGTGGTACATAGAAACCAAGTTGTAGAAAGAACCAAGAGGGGCAGAGCTCTTCTCTGATAACTACTGGGAATTTGTCTAGTGCCCACTGCATATAAGAAGAGAAATACACTCATGAGGTTGGTTTTTTTAAAAATTAATTAATTAATTTTTGGCTGCGTTGGGTCTTCGTTGCTGTGCATGGACTTTCTCTAGTTGCGGCGAGCGGGGCCTACTCTTCATTGTGGTGCGTGGGCTTCTCATCGCGGTGGCTTCTCTTGTTGTGGAGCACAGGCTCTCAGGACACGGGCTTCAGTAGTTGTGGCACCTGGGCTCTAGAGCACAGGCTCAGAAGTTGTGGCATACGGGCTTAGTTGCTCCATGGCATGTGGAATCTTCCGGACCAGGGCTCGAACCCGTGTCCCCTGCATTTGCAGGCAGATTCTTAACCACTGTCCCACCAGAGAAGTCCATTCATGAGGTTTTGATATACCTGGAAACCTATTCTAGTAGTCTCATGAATAATAATGTATATATTTTTAGTTTTCAAAACCATTTTATTCTTTTATTGAGGTATAATTGACATACAACATTACATTAGTTTCAGGTGTCAAAAGCATTTTGAGAACACTTGATGTTATTTAATCCTACAAATTGCTTTGTAAATTAACCATGACAAGTTTAAGGAAGCAAGCCCAGAAAGACTACATTTGTTCATCCATCCATGTATTTATCAACAAACACTTATTATCTATTATGTGCCAGGCAATACCACAAAATCATAAGAACTTTGTAAAGCTGGTGTTATCTCCATTTCATAGATAAGGAAATGGAAGTCCTGAAGACTGCATCAACACTAGCACTAGGAGATACGCGCACACACACACACACACACACACACACACACACACACACGATAATACGTGTGAAATATGTCTGGGCCCCACATTACATATTCTTCTTTCAAAGGTTGGAATTGGAGGGGTCATTCTTCCTCATTGTTAAATGTCACAGCCCTGTGTGTTGGAAAGGGGTTTCCATATCTAATTAGTAGTTGAGCTCTTGGTTTCCAATATGATGTTCTTACCATGAGATAGGTTATGTGAAAAAATCAAAGTGACATTCATGCAAAAGAGAGTCATCGCCATCATAGGGATGAACATTTTGAAATAAACACCTGTTAGAACATGAGATCACCCTTGGAAGGTGCTTTGGGATCTTTGGGCAAGTGTGGTTGGCGTGGGGACGCATGCTGGGACGCCTTCCGCCTGTGGGTTCCAGACATCCCAGGCTCCCAGCCTCCCAGCTGTGGAATGTCCTGGAATGTGCTCCAATCAGCGTGGGCGGTGGAGCCTGGGAGCTGTAGGGCTCTGCTAGCAGGGGCTGGTCTGGAGCCACCTGGGATCTCTGGTGTGGTTCAGCAGCCCCCAGGGCTGGGAGGTGAAGAAACTAATAGGAAATGCAGCACTTGTCACTGCAGGCCTCCCTGAAAGCAGACGTCAGCTGGAGCTGAAGGAAGATAGTGGTTCCTCTATCCCTTCTTACAAATATCCACCATGTCAGCATAATTTCCAACAGAGGTTATCCAAATGCCTCTCTCGCCAGTGTCCACGGAGAGTTAGAAATTCTGTATCACCTACTCTTCTTCCTTGTAAATGAGCAGTCTTCTTTAAGGTTAGGACTGAAGAGAAACTGTGGACCCAGGTAGCGAAGGGTAAGGAGTATTGGTAGTGAAAAGAGAGGCAAAGTATTTGGTCCTTCAGCCCTGGAAGTTCCTGGGAACTCTCCTGCCTTACCTCTGCCTGTTGGTGCAGACACAAAGGCCAGCCCCTCTGCAGCAGCCTTTTAAAGTCCTGTCAGTAAAAGATCTTTCAAGGAGAGTTGGAATGCTCATCAGGGGAAAGGTTTCTTTTTCTCTCCTAGAAGGCCTTAGAGACTTCTACATTTTCCAGGACTTCCAAGAAGAGAGTCAGGGGGAAGGAAAATTACTGCTTAGACTGCAGTTGGCAGTGGCTTGGGGATCAGCCCCCTAGGCCCTGGCTTGGTGCCTCTATGGAGAAGCATCTTTAACTTTCATTGCCCAAGGGTGTTTTTCTTCTAGTGAGTGGAGGAGGAGATAGGAGAGGAAATAAAAGCACAAAAATGAAAAACAAAGAATTCCTGAAGGTCTGATAAGCTGTTCAACTATGCACCAAAACATAAATATTTGGCCAAATTAGCTACTCCAAATGCTTCATATTTCTAAAATTGAGCCACAGTTTGTTATACTTTGAAGTTCTTCAACTCTTGACAATCCTGTGCAAATCTAAGAGGAGTGAGGATTGGAGTTCATTTCCCTCCCTGAGATCTCAGCAAATACTTAACTTCTTGTCTCTGATGCCTGGTAAAATGATTTTGTTGTTTTGTTGTTCATCTCTTTCCAAAAGGACATGTTCTGTGCTTGTGCAATCACTCAAGTCAGCATTTTATCAATGAACAAGCAACAAGCATGTGCTGGAAAATATTAACTTGGAACTGATCAGAAAGCTCTAATGGTTATTAAAAAATCTGCATCCTAACGTAATCTGCAACAGTGCTGTCTGTAGCCTAATTTCTGCTTACCTTTGGTTGAATTCACCTTTTGAGATTTGCATGACTTTAGTCATACAGCATCTCACAAATATAGGATTCAAATCTAATTTACTTATGCTATGGCATGGCAGAAATCACTGTTCCCTTGGGCAGAAGAATGAACACCCATAAATTGAGTGTTTATATGATCCTCAAGCAGTTGGTTAATTTCCTCAGTGCAGTCCTGTTTCCTGAAAACTGGGCTCAACTTCTTGGTGGGTGTCGAGCCAAAAGACACAACCAAGCCAAAAATCGGGAGAAGAAAGGATTTCTTATTACCTGCAGCAAGTAAGAAGAACACCAGGGATCTTTCCTAAAGCTGTGTTTCCCCGAATAGCAAAACTGGGGAAGTTTAAGCTAAGGGTACACGCATATTCATGAAAAGGCTTGGGTAGTAGGCAGAGTCCAAGCTTTAGCTGATTGAAGTCAGGAGGGTCCGAAAAGTTCAACACCATCATCCCTTAGGCTGCAGTTGATCTGGTGGTTGAGCGCTTCAGGCTAGTCTTTACCACTGAAACAGAACTGGGAGTCTTTAAACGTGATATATTATCTTTTCTAGTGTTACCTCTCTTGCCTTAACAGTCTTTGTTTCTGCATTCTTTTGTTCCCTTGAGATCATTAATTACTGAGACTTGTTCAAGGGCATGGCCAGGCTTGGATCACAAAATGGCTTAGGCCAAAAATGGCTTCACTTATGTCAAGAAAGCTATGCCTGGTTTTCTTTCTCTGGGGACCCTTCCTTATCTGCTTACAGTCCTCTAATAAATTTAATGAAAAATAGCCAATCAGATCAGTTGTTTGCTATCATTTTAAAAAGCAGTAGGATGTTTTAAGGTCTAGAAAACAATGGGCCCCCCTTTTCCTGCAGCACCCATGTTTGAGGGAGTTAATTAAACAAGAAGTCTGTTAGACTAAGGTGGCTTTAATGCCTTAGTAGCCTAACCTAACCCAAACCTAAGCAAACCCAAACCTAAACCTGTAGACACCTCAAGGTTAAGAAATCAAATGTAAGGAGAAGCCATCACAAATAACCAAGTAAACTTTCCCAAATAAGGCAACTACTATAGACAGTCAGATAATTTCCTTGCTTTGCTTCTGCCTTTTCTCTATCAAGTCTCTACCCAAGCTTCTATAAGTGGTGAAGCACTCCTAACCACATCTGGTTTGGTGCTGCCCAATTCAAATCGATTTTTGCTCAAATAAACTCTTAAAAATGTGATATGCCGCAGTTTATCTTTTAACAAGGGGAAGATCAAGACAGAAAGATGAAAGAACAAAGCCCCATGGTTAAGCCCTTGGCCCATGGGGAACTTTTTCTCTAGCAGCAGTTCATTATACTTCATAGCAATGAGAAGTATTTTTATTAAAGCAGACAAGGGTGGTGTTACCCAAAACTGCCACTTTTAGGCAAAGGAAAGGGCTGAAGAAGTATCAAGCTGCTCTCAGGCCCAAAATCTTTTGACCTCATTCCCAGGAAGCAAGACCAGGGACCTCCAGATGTTTCTGATGAGAATGAGTGTGTAGCTCAGAGTTCACGTCAGTTATTTAATGGAGAAAATTAGAGGCCTTGCCTCTTTAGAGTTGGCTTTAGGTATTTATTCTATTCTCTTCTATCAGGAAATATTTGTATTCAGGGATGGGGAGGTATGAGAGGGAGAGAGCAAGACTGATTGCATAATTTTTTGTAAGAAATTCTGGAGATATTGAAAGCACAGGAAGTTCACCTATATATGCAGACACTGACTGAATTACTCTGAAATTAGGCAAAATCAAAGTAAGCCAATCCCAGTAAGCTTGCCAGAACAAGATTCTTCAGAAGACATTATCTCTGCATCTTCCTGGTCACTATCACTTCATTTCCCCAGCGAAGCCTCTCCCTTCCCCTGACAAGCCCCTCAGTTCCCGCCCTTCCTAAGCCTTGGAAGGCCCTTCTCTCTTTGCTCTTGAAAGGGCAGTTGAAATGCCTCTTCCTCCAGGAAGACTTTCTTGGAGAAAAGAAGTGACTCGCCTTTCTCTGGACTCTCGCAGAACTTTAATTGCACCTCTTCATGGCACTTGTTTCATTGTGCCACATCATAGCAATGTATGTTCACATCTTATCCCTTCTGCTTATCTCATCTGACTTGTAAGCTCCTGGAAGGCAAGATCTCTGATATATAGACAGTCCCCGACTTATGATGGTTCAACTTGGGATTTTTCGACTTTACGGAAGTGGAAGCAACACGCATTCAGTAGAAACCATACGTTGAATTTTGAATTTTGAACTTTTCCCAGGCTAGTGATATACGGTCCAGTACTCTTTCCTGATGCTGGGCAGTGGCAGCGAGCACAGCTCCCAGTCAGCCACGCGATCACGAGGGTAAACAATGGATACATTCTCAACCATTCTGTACCCACACAACCATTCTGTTTTTCACTCTCAGTACAGTATTCAATAAATTACATGAGATATTCAACACCTTATTATAAAATAGGCTTTATGTTAGATGATTTTGCCCAACTGTAAGTTAATGTAAGTGTTCTGAGCGCATTTAACATAGGCTGTTTGGTAGGTTAGCTGTATTAAACGCATTTTCAACTTACGATATCTGGATGTAACCCCGTGGTAAGTCAAGGAAGATCTGCATCATACTTTGTGTCTTCACACTATTTAGCACAGTACCTCGTACTTAAAAGGCACACAGTAAGTGTGTGTTTAGCAATAAAATAAATGCATCCAAAGCCAGCTCTACTGCACAGCAGTAACACAGCTGCAACCTAAATATTCTTACAAGTGAGAATAAAGAAAGTCAAATCTCCACTTTCTCAGTTTCAAATAAATACTTCCCTTATTTTCTCTAACTCAGCATCAAGCATCTTAAATTTGGTCAGAATCAATTGAGCAGTTTAGAGTGTAATAGTTTAAGTAAACATTTTTCTTTTTCTTTCCTCCTTCCTTGGGAACAGATGACACTTTGCTGGACAAAAAGGAAAAATATCTGGGTGGGAGAAACTTGGGGGGGGGGGCCGTTAGGCCCGCATTCTGCTACTGGATTTAGTCGAAAATACCAAGCTGTTTTCAAGAAGTCTGGATTAAACTGACTCCCTCACACTGTACTCAGGGGTGCCTTACTTGAAGAATTGAAAGCAGAAAGATTTGGGAGTTCAGAGTTAAGCTGAACAAAAGGTAATTATTTTAAATCAAAACATATGCATGAAGCGTGAACTTAAGCTAAATTCCAAGGGGCAATTGCCACTTAGCTTTCACTCCTCAGACCTATCTTCTCTGATAAATTTTCCCTGATTATATATTTTTAAAAAGGGTGGGGTGGGGTGGGGTGTCGCTTTGCCATTCCTTAAAATAGCACTTTAAAAATTTTTTAATTAATTAATTTTTATTTCTGGCTGCGTTGGGTCTTTGTTGCTGCGCGCCGGCTTTCTCTAGTTGCGGCGAGCGGGGGCTACTCTTCGTTGCGGTGTGCGGGCTTCTCATTGGGTGGCTTCTGTTGCGGAGCACAGGCTCCAGGCGCTCGGGCTTTAGTAGTTGTGGCACACGGGCTCAGTAGTTGTGGCACGCGGGCTCAGTAGTTGTGGGTCGCGGGCTCTAGAGCACAGGCTCAGTAGTTGTGGCGCACGGGCTTAGTTGCTCCGTGGCATGTGGGATCTTCCCGGACCAGGGCTCAAACCCGTGTCCCCTGCATTGGCAGGCGGGTTCCTAACCACTGTGCCACCAGGGAAGCCCAGCACTTTTAAATATACCGTCTCCTATTAGTGTCCTAGTGCCTTCCATCTCCTAATTGTTCTATACAATACCTGTTGTGATGTGTTCTTAATATGTAAGTAATGAGAAGATGAGGAGCAAGTGGTAGAATTATATGAAGATAATGAAAAATAGCCAATCAGATCAGTTGTTTGCTATCATTTTAAAAAGCAGTAGGTAAGATAATTCCTGTCCTGTTTCTCAGTGTCCAAGAGTTTTGGGAGACTTGGGAAGCCTTTTGGTGTGGTGATGGTGGAATTTATTTTTCAGCTTGTAACATAGTGTTATCTGTCATGGTTGTGTGGATTTGATGAAGTAACTGCTCTTAGTTTGGGATGACTGGAGAGATTCTGTGGGCAGTCCGTGCGAAGAGCCTAACTGGGCTGGAATCTCTAGCAATGGTACTTTGGGGGCTCAGAGCTTAGGTTCTGTATATTTGGACTTTGGGGAAGGAAGAAGCTGTTGATGAATAATATCTGAGGAATCGGAGATTAGTGTGATGAGGCCAGAGAAATGAAAAAATAGGCTTGTTTATTTTTCTTCACAAATACAGAGAAATGCCTGTCAGCCCTGGCACCAACCATGGAAGTGACACAAGAGTGCAGAGCAAGGAGTGGGACTTTCAAGGACAGGGACAAAAGAGTGAGATAACGGGGTAGATGTGGGGTGGATCTAGCCTCGGGGGGGCTTCTGTATGCAGAAGGGCATGATGCACCCACAGCCAGGGACCTCGGTGGTCATTCTAGCTTTATGAAGGGGATTCTGTTTAGCCAACCCCAGAGGGGGTGCTTTTCAAAGTTCCAGAAGACAGCAGAAGTTTGAGTAGTGCCGAGGAAATACACAGATTTCTGAGGTGCCAGAGGTGCAAGAGTGGGTAACATTTCTGCAGTTTAATTTAGAGAACACATAAATTTCTAGAGCTCAGGGTTAGACCAAAGAAGTTCTTGATCTCACAGAAAGAGCAGATTCTCGGACCTCTTTAGGGAACGCAATTCATAGTAAAGAATAGCACTCTAGAAGGGAACCAATAGGTCCAGATCTCCCAGAACTAGAAAAGTAAGAGGAAGAAATAGAGAATGATCCCTTCAGAAACCCTGAGGAACTGTTCTGATAATGTGAGAACACTGGGAACTCTGGGTCGGGATGGGTACTGCCTCTCAGAATCCTGAGACCTAACAGTCCTCTGAGTGAACACTTCTCCGATTGATGACTTCCTCTGGCACATTTCTGCCCATTGATGATCCAGCCTAAGTTCTAAATCCTCCAATAAAATGACACCAACCACTTTACCATCCTCTCCAAACATCTGGCCTTCCTTTGATCTTCCTCTTGATCAGGAAATTCCTTTTAAAAACCCCACTGGTTGCCGTGAATATTTTTTGCTATTTTCTGCTCACTCAGGGCTTTGATATTCCCAATGCTTTCTCTACCAGTTAGGGTCCATGCAGGGGACAAAACCCCTACTAGTTATTTGAACAAAGAGAATTTAATATATTTTTAAAGCCTGTTAATGAGATATAGAGTTGTTAGCAAAGTAACTAAAAGGGTAAATAAGGTATCAGGGAAGAAGCAACAGCAGGAAGAACTCCTAAAACAGAAAGAACAAAGAGAGGAGGTTGGGTTATTAAGATTTGGAAACTAAAGGGAGGGCTTCCACAGAGATGAAATTCAGATTTCTGAGGAGAAGAGGCTGCTTGGCTGGTGTTGGTATCTCTGAACTTGGAGGAGAGGAGGCCTCAGGAAATCTAGATTTCTGAGGAGGAAGTACGGATCAGATGTCTTGGGGGGACTGGGTGGAGGGTTGATATGGCAAGTGTTTGGAGAAACTGCAAATTAGATTCAACTGCCGCTTCAGGAAGAAACTGCTATTGCTGGGGTGACACAACGTTGCTGGGGTGACCTAAAGACCTGCTAGCATACAGGAACAGGCAACACCCTTCCCTTCCTCCGTTCAGCCCTGTAGTCTCCCTGTGGCACCCCCTATTGGCAGAGTCCAACAGGGCACCTGCTGTCAAAGCAGAAATGTGCTGTGCAGAGTCCCAGCATCACAAAGCAGAAGAGAGGAGGGTGGATCTGGAGTTGAGAGGTAGCACCTTAATAACTGGCACACTCTCCTCATAGATCCTCGGGAAAACACCTGGTTCTTTCCTATTATAATCATGTATTATTAATTACTCTGGAATCATATTTGAGGCCTTTCCAAGTACCTTTTCTTGGAAGGGAGAACCATGCCTTTCTTCCCTAGACTTAAAAAAATTCTATCTTCCTAAAGTCTAAGGCATATGCTTGATTATTGCTTATTCTTTTACTCCTAGCAATTAAAAGTAAAAAAACAACAAAAAAATTACTTCCACTTTCTTCTGAAAGGTGAAGACAAGTCAAGGATGAGTCTACCACCATACGTAATATATATTCAGTGATCAATTCTAGATCTCACTCCTATACTACTAGTTCTTCTTTTTTTTTTTTTTTCCACATGGCATGCTTGGGGGATCTTAGTTCCCCAACCAGGGATCGAAACCGGGCCCTCGGCTGTGAAAGCACAGAGTCCTAACCACTGAACCACCAGGGAATTCCCACTGCTATACTAGTTTTATCTGTCAGAAATGTGTAATTAATTTTCTCCTTCTGTTCCAAAACAAGCCATATCTTTTCTTCTCTAACTCATCCTCACTCTACAGTGTTTCCATTCATAGGTTATTCATGTGAATAGCTCCTTGACATATAGTATCATTCAGTCTCCCCTTATTAGAGGCCTATCGTTCAGGAATAGGACTTGCTCTTCCATCAGTGCATTTCAATATGGAATCTCTTTCCACCATGTCTCAAAAATCACAGTATGGTATAATCTCAAGCTCACTTTGCTTACACTAGACACTTGGCAGGTTAGGGAGACAGTATGACGTAGTGTGGGCTCTCGACCAGATTGCCCATGTCTAAATCCTTCTTTTCCCACAAGAACCAGCTGTGCATGTCCTTGTGAACATGGCTTCTTAAGCGTGTATAAGTTTAGCTCCTATAAGCTTTATTTTCTCCATCTGTAGAATGGAAGTAATAATGGTACTTACTTTATAGGATTGTTCCTAAGTTTAATAGTGATATGAAGATAGTAAATAATCAGTGACAGATATTATTAGTATAAAGATGTTGAGGCTATAAGTTATTCTTTCCTTCTTCCATTTGATCTCTAATATTTTGGGGGTACAAAACACCAAGTCCCATACTCTTATTCATCTTCTCATCTTATCCTTGTTGTCCTCGATAGGTACCACTTTCATAGGCTTATCAAGGCGACTCTCCCTCTCCTTCTTTATTTAATTTAGTTTTTCAATCAGGTCAGACTCCGGTTATATATACTTCCCTGGCCAAGAATCCATCATTCATCCCAGTACCTACGGCCATAGTTTTGTCTTTTAAATCTCATTTCTCGTTATCTTCTCTTTATTGGGACATTCAACTTCCACATCTTCCTTTCTATTCCAAGCCTTTACTGTTGGTAGAGAAAACTATAAGCTCATCATCTAAGCCAGCGGTCCCCAACCTTTTTGGCACCAGGGACCAGTTTTGTGGAAGACAATTTTTCCATGGTGGTGGGGGGATGGTTCAGGCAGTAATTCGAGAAATGGGGAGCAATGGGGAGCGATAGGGAGCGGCAGATGAAGCTTCGCGTGTTTGCCTCCTGCTCACCTACTGCTGTGCAACCCGGTTCCTAGTAGGCCGCAGACCAGTAATGGCCCACGGTCCAGGGGTTGGGGACTCCTGATCTATGCTATAGAGTCCTTTGATTCCTTGTCCAAGGCCTCGTAGTTTCTTTTCAGTTAATGTCATTTATGCAGCATTTTAAACTTAAGATGTGCCGGGAGGAGATTTCCAGGAGCAACTTAATAGGAATCTTCAAGTGGCAGAGGAATCATGAGAGTAGACCTGAGAGCTTAAGGAAGTAGATTTCAAGAACTTGGTGATCCATCTTAGGTATTCAACTTGGACAGAATGCTTATTTCATACAGGTTAAGTAGGGCATCTTGAGACTGTCAGAAAATGAGTCTATCTGCATAATGCCAAAGAAATCTGTTATCTAGTCAAAACAACCAAATAATTTCCATGTTAATTTATTTTTCATTTTGTGTTTGTATTTGTACATCCAGCCCCAAACTCTCAAAGGAATAAATTATTACTTCAGCATATAAAATGGTTTAGTTACTTCTCTTGGCTACCACAAACCATCCAAATTATAAAAGTAAAACTATATATTGTACAGTGATACCTTCATAAATCTACTTCCAAGAGCCAGAGAAGAGGCATCAGGAGTGGAGAATTTCATATGTGTCCATGCATGTACAGAGTTCAGGCTCTAGAAATAAACGTGTCAAGTATGTGTAACTGCTGCCGAGTAACTATGCGACTTACATTTCTGCCAATACGTTTTGAGCCTGACATGTAAGACTGGACTATAAATCCAACCTTCACACCAACCGTCAAAAATACACTTTGCAATCTTGAATATATTATTTTCAGAGAGAAAATAAAGAATGGAACGTTATGTTGAGTCCATGATGCAAACTCTGTTGGAGGTTGGGGTTGGGTGTGGAGTGTGTCCAGAGTAGCCTCAGCTCTGAAAAGGGAACTTTTAGTCTTAGGATCTTGAAATTATGATGATGTTATGAACCTTGGGCCTGAACTCTCATGTGAGAAAATAATGAGAGAAGGCATCTTAATGCAAAAAATGGGTATATCATCTCATTTACTAAAGTAATGAAATAATTGTTCTGTAGGGAATGGATTCCCAGGAATCTCCACCCCCACCTGTGCCAGATGCCACCAATTACCCACTCGAAGTTTGTAGGGCCTGGGCAATGCATTTCAGTCCTGCAGAATCACCTGGAGAGATTTGAAAACTGCTGATGTCTGACTCTACCCAAGAAATGCTAATGCAGCCCAGGCATTGGCTAGTTTTTTTTTTTTCTTTTTTTTTTTTTAAAGGTGAGAAGCATTGGCTCAGGTCAACTGCCCAGAGTGCCTCCTGCCTCATGAGAGCTACGGCATGGTCCATTGGCAACGATGTGAACTAGGGTCATAGTGGGAGGCTCTTCCCCATCGTTGCTGCCTTGTTTCCTCTCACACTCTTTATTCTCCAGCCTTGTAGCATTAGCTCCTGACTATAAATTGTCTTGAATCTATTGCCTCTAATTTCATGCTTCTAACTGCCAAGTGCCTGCTAGTCTCTCCCCAGCCTGCTCTGACTCTAGAAATCTGTATTTTCCTTCTGAGTGCTTATCCCCTCTATTGCAAACTCTAGCCTCCTGATTTCCCAGCTGCCTTTGCAAGCTGCTCTAGCTGCACTGACTTGAGGCAGGCGTCTGACTCAGCTTTCTCAGTTGGGGCAGGAGGCTGGGACCTCTCCACAGGTATTAAGTCCTGAATAAATTTGTTCAGCCTGTGACTTCTGTGGGATGGGATGGGATGAGGTCAAGTCTATCCATGTAGATAGTAGTCTTCTTGTTGTAGGAGACATCAGTGGTGCAATTGTGAATCAGACCAGCTTGGATTTGAATCCTGGCCAGGAAAGTCACAACAAAGGGAGCGGGAACCCCAGGTGGCCAGGAGCCAGGTTCCTGAGTGAGGGCCTGAGATGTGGTAAGGAGGAACATTGTAAAGGGAAGAGGGGAAGAAAAATGAATGACAGATAATACAGTCTTCTTTAGGTAAATCTGGGAGTGCGCAGGAAATGTTAGTGTTGGTTACTCTGGCTTGTATAACTGCCACTGTCATTTTTTAAGTACTGCCACATGTCTTGTTTCATGACTTTTTAATAGTACCATTGTCTCAAGATACAAGCACAGAATGGAAGTGTAAATTTTTTATTTTAATTTTTTGTTCTTGTTTTGCGTTCTTTACTAGTATACTTTTTACATTTACAAACATGGCACTAGTGTCAGTCACAGATGTTGCTGGGTAGGATATTATGATAACCTTTGCTAAAATGTCACCAATAAAGGCATCACTGTTAATTTCTCCTGACTTCTCTCCATCTATTCAGGTTACCCCACTAAAGTACATTTGCTATCTTCTATTTTTGATATATATCCTTACTGAGTGTTGGTCTCACAACTTGCTGGAGAACATGAGGCAATTACTCAAACTTTGTTGGAAGTGTAAATTTTTTAAAATGTCAATAAAATAACACATATATCCTCCTTTTCAACAATTCAGACATTAAAAGTAAACTAAAACCCACTATTAACTTCCATGCCTATTCCCAGTTGGCTCCCAGAAGTACCTCTGTTAACTGAGGTATAGTCCTTCTAGTGCATTCACATACAAAGACATATGTATATATTACATAATACATACAATTATATAACATAATATTATAAAGTTGATTAATGTGTGTATATGAGAGTGTGTTTTATATATCTGGTATCATACCATATGTATCACTATGAAAATTACTTCTTTCACCCAACAGTATATAATGGAGATCTTTGATTTCACTGTATATAGATCTATCTCATTCTACTCAACTATTAAACTCTATCTGCGTACAAATGAGATGTTTCTAATTTATGTGATTACAAAAAATTCTGCAATGAATAGCTTGTATGTGTGAGTGAAGCTTTCTTTAGATCAGGAGAAGTAAAATTGTTAGGTCATAGAGTATATGCATTTTTAATTTAAATGGGTATTGTCACATTCATACTTCACATTCATACTAGAAATGCAAGAGAATACCGTTTCACTATGTCCTAACCAACAATGATATTTTAAATCTTGTCAATCTGAAATGGTATTTCTTTATTGGTGTGAAATGTTTTTTCATTATTGATACGGTGAAAATATGCTTCATTATTGTTCCAATTTACGTTTCTTTGACTGCAAGTGAGATTTGACATCTTTGTATATGTTTACTATTACTTGTGTTTCTTCTTCTATGAATTCACTTTTCATATCCTTTGCCCACGTTTCCATTGGTTGACTTATTGATCTTTTCTCCTTATTGATAAGGAGTGCTTTAAATATTATGGATTTTGATCAAGGCAACTTCAGGGACACCACTCGCATTGTAGTCTACATGAATGGCTTCCCCTGGTGGTGTGCGGTGTACAGCTTACAGAGTCATACTTGGCAGTTCTTAGTCTTTTGTTTGTGATGAATTATGTAAACATTTTATCCTTAATCTGTCTCCTGTCTTTTAAAATTGCTTGTGTTATTTTTCATAATAGCAAATTTATTTTTTAGTCATATCTATCAATCTTTTCCTTTGTGTTGTTTGCCTTCTCAGTCTTGTTTAAAATGCTCTTTCCTACCAAAGGTAATAAAACATTTTCCTGAATTTCCTCTGATTGTTTTCATAGCTTTTTATGCTTGTATCTTTAATGTATCTGAAAATTATTAGTAAATGGCATGAAATAGGGACCTAAACATTATTTCTTCCTAATGGATAACCATAACCAATAGTCCCAACAAATTATTGATAGTTATCCTTTCCCCTTATCTAAAATACTACCTTTATTATATACTATTTTTTTCCTATACTCCTGAGTCCACCTGGGGGTTCTGCATTCTGTTCTTATGATTAAAATAATATTTGGAGAAAGTATTCATTTAGCTACACTAGGGTTATCACTATCTATTCATAACTGAGAAGTTGAGATTAAAATAAAAATCCGCTCCATACTGGCTTTAATTCATAGTATACAACTTGATGTTATAGTAAACTATGTATTATAAATTATATGGAGTTCTCACTTCTGAAAGGAGGGTCAATCAATCTCAACAATTTGTTCGTCATCTTTATAAAGCCCCTATATTGAAGACCCCTGTCTAGATAAGCCTATAAATATATAGTTAGAACTGGTGGATCTTACATGATGCTTATACACAAGATCCTGGTGCCCAGCTAAGCAGCCAACCTGTTTTTTTCTTCCTGAGTACTGTGCTTGACTTGAAAACTCTTAACTTGATTTAACCACATACATAGTAAATTAATAAAAATGAATAAATATATCTTTTAACTTTAAATTGATCACTTGGGACAAAAGTGCAAAGATAAAAACATTTGAGTTTTCCATGGGGCTGTGAGAACCTTAAATGCAGGATGCATCTGATAGCACAGTCTGACAAATAGTAGGCACTAAATACACATTTGCAGGATGAATGAAGCTAATACCAGGCTTAACTTTAAAAAGCATTATTATGATTACTTTTTTCCAGGCACTTTACTGATTTGCTTCATTCAGAGTTGCTGTTTTGCTCTCATTGCTTTACAATGTATGATATTAGAACTTGGCTTGAATCTGGCTTTCTTAGCCAGAAAACTTTGAATCAATTCAATTCTTTTCTTTGGGATTTATTTAAATCCAAGACTTAGTTATTTGGTTATTTGTTAAAAGAACAAACAACCTGAAGTATAAATTTTATTGTCCATATTTGCTTTCCATATGGACCAATGGAATGAAAACTGTAGTTATTCTCCCTTCTCTCCAGATAGCACTATCTACATGAAATGGAGTGGGGATGACTCCCTCTGGAGTTGTGCAGTACACAGTACTGTCCTCCTTCCACCCCAACCCCCATTCTCTTATAGTTTTCTAATTAGAAAGAGCTGCTTGGCTCTGACTACCTTGCTATCTGCTATATACTGATTTGTAGATGCCTAGACTCTGCAGCTCTGTGGCCCTTGAAGACCTGCTCCCTCCCACATACTGCAAACGTTATTCATTAAATCAGCCTAGAGACTTCTAGCAGTTTCCAGATCTGAGTTCTTATCAGGACTTTTCTTAAAAGGGTTCAAGTAGTCTCCTTTGTAACTACTTTTAAAATATGGAGTATAGTTAAAGCTCTTTTAGAAAGGCCGTATAGGATGATAGCCTGCTCACTCACACAAGGCTTAGGACTGTTGGCAATGCATGATCATCTGCTTGATGACAATGGGAAGTTCGCTTCTGGAGTCAAATTTGTGGCACAGAGATTCTGTTCAGTGTGCAAGCATAGCCTACGTTTACCCAACCAGAAACTGCCCTATGGGCTATTGCATATGCTGTTGTGTTTGAGTGATACTGGCTTATTCAGACTGTCATGTGCAACTCTGTTCTTCTTTCTTAAAGCACGTGTAAGATAATGCAAGGTCAAAGTCAAAAATCCTGGATTCATAGATCCTTAGAACTGAAAATGCCTTGAGATCTTCTGGTCTAACCATCTCATTTTAGAACTGGGATGACTGCCGTATTGATGTGACTTGATTTTATATATATATATATATATATATATATATATATATATATATAAATGAATATATATAAATGAAAATTAACATAAATTTAAACTTTAAATGAACTGATCATTTGGGGTAAGAGTCCAAATATTTTATAAACACATGAAGTTAGCTCTCCTTTCTTTAAAATATCCATAGCACCTACTGAGTGTGTGTGCGTGTGTGTGTGTGTATGTGCAGTTTTAAGAATGTGAGGGTGGAAAAGTTACTGATTGCCACCCATTAGACTGACAGGAATGGTTAAAATGTGGAACAGTTTCCAGCTACGTGTGGAATTCTGGCTGGCTGCTTTTTTACTTCAAAGTCTGTTTTATTTTGTGAAACAGTTTCTTATCACATTTATTTATTATTTCTCAAAGGGATGCTGGGAAGGATTCTGCCTTTATTGCTATTCTCATGTTGACATGTGAGAAAATCGAGTTCACATAGAGCTTGGCATTCTCTTCCTGGAAATATATGCTTAAAATAACCCACAAGACAGTCAGCTATCTGTCACTCAGCTCAGCACCCTCTTCTAGTCCCTTCTCTTCCAGCCTGAGGGCCTTTCACACAGATGAAACTGATGTTAATGGAAATTCCCCAAATCAAGGGCTGTTTAAAAATCCCCATGGGACACTGGATTAGGCATATCCCCATGTGGCTGGAAGTACATGCACACAAAATGATACTTATAAACTTTGGAAGAAGGCATGTAATACAAAAAGTGCACAATTAACAGAAGAGGATGGTTGCCCTCAGTGGGGAAAAGTGAAATGATAGGATGTTGTGAGAACAACACCAACTTTTATTTTTGCTTCTCCTCACCCCCACCCCTCTCCCCAACCCAGTTTTCCAAAAGATATCTTATTCCGACATTTAAGAAAAACTTTAGTGTTTTTCTCTCTGCACACAGTGGAATTTCATCAATTTCTTTGGAATGACAAGTATCAGAAAAAGTTCTGCGGCTGCTAAAATCACTGTTCCATAGTTTATCACGAGTCAAGATCTCATAGGAAGAAAATTTGCAGTAGATTAACTCAAAGTTAAAAAAAAGTAAAACTGACAACCAGGAGGCCACTTGGGTTTTGATCTCAGTTTTGTGCTGATAATGACAATCACTCATAGCTGAGTACCTTTTTAACAGTTTATGAAGCATGTTCACATTTATTAATCTATTTGATCTTCATATCAACTCTTCAAGGCAGCTATTTTACAAATGAGAAAACTAAAACTCAGCTTAAATGCCTTATTAAGATGGCTTAACTTGTGATTCGTACTCTTTCTGTGTTCTGAGGGCAGGTTCTTCACCTGTCTTTGCTTCCCATAAGTAAATATAACATTTGCCAATTAGCTTTGTGGGGATGTATAAAAGTGATGATAACATGGGTGGAATGGTTATTTGGAATAAAAGTGCTAAGTAAATTAATACGGAATAATAATTTGTTTTATAAATTAATATATTTAATGTATTAAAAAGTCTTTAATTACAATATTCAAGCATTAAATACATTAACGCATAATAGATATATTAAATTGAGTAATATAATATTGTATTAAATTAGTACATACATTATATGTAAATAAATTAATACATTATTTATGTGTAAATAAATTAATACATAATATATGTTTATATATAGATAGATACAGATAGTTACCGTTATTTGTATCTTTGGTTTATTATTACTTTTGAAATATTTGCAACCAGGCCTTTGCAGCTTACACACTATCTTAAAGGGATGGTATTTAGCAGGTGCCTGGGAACACCCAAACTGGACCCCCACCATCAGGCAGCCATCTCTGAGTTTCTCAAAGGAAATGATGTACAGAATCCAGGGTCGGGTGAAGTATCATTTCACCTATTAGCTGGAGACCTGGCCCCAAATTCAGGATAACTGCCAAGTGAGATTGGCTGGATTACAATTGAATCTACAATTGAATCTTGTATTTTATCACTCCATTGAGGAAAAAAGGCTAGCCCGAAGCCCACCAGCCAGAAAAATGGAGAGGAAGATATGTAAAGAGGGAGTAGAGGTGATGAATGGCTGGGTGTTCTCCTGAGGACAGCCCCAGCTCTCCTTAATATTCTGGTCTGGGAAAGCCGGAGCATCTGACCCCAAATAGATATACTCTAAGGCTTTAGCTCCTAGTGCCTAGAAAATTAGCCCAATCAGTCTCCTTGAACTTGACCAATCCCTAACGTGGCTTTTCTTCAAGGGAAGGGAAGAGTGTTAGAGTGCTGGCTTGGGAGAGTTGCTGAAATCTCTCCTAGCTAACAGTTTCCAAAGTAAGAAGCATCCCAAAAATTGGGAATGTTAATAGGAAGTTGAATTCTCTAAAATTCATTCATTCATTACATAACATTTTGTGTTAGGTATTATACTATGTACTGGGATACAGAGATGAGTACTTGCTTGTGTGTGTGTGTATAAATATATATGTATATATAGAGAGACAGAGACAGAGAAAGAGAAAGAGAAGGAGACAGACTGTGAATAATCAATTTAAATGAAAACTTTCCAGAAATTATCCATTCAACAGAGTGATTAACAGATATAGAGGTGGTCCTTTTCTGGAGATAATTTCTAAGAACATAGATTCCTATAGAATATGAGGAGATAGTCAATTAAAAATAATACATAAACTTGAGATCTATAAGTTGAAAGAATGCAGTGTAGATGGTAGCACAGGCAAAGAGAAGCCTGGTGTTTCAGAGCTTTGGAAAGAAGAATATGCCAGTATTCCTCCAGTACCGTTTCAGGAGAAGTTCTCCCAGCAATGGGGCCTTATTCTTCAGACAGAAATATTCCTCTTTAGTAATATTTATCAGCCAACAGAGATGAAGTGAGATCATCCCTCCAAATTGGCCAGCCTCTGGGCTTTGGGTCAAAACTTTCCCTAATACCTCCCTTCTGTGTCCTGAGGTGAGCTGCCCATTGGAAAGGAGCCTTGGTTCAAATGGCCACCTCAGTTTTCTGTCTCAGGATATATGTTAACTTGAAGATAGTAAGTTGGTACTCTAGTTTCTAAATCAACTCTAGTCATATGCATTTGTCTGTAATTTTTATTATGACTATTACTTCCCTGCCTTCCAGAAGAACCATGAGAACCAAGTGTCCCCAAAATTCTGTACATGGATGGCTCTGTTTGAGGTATGCCTGGTATTCATGTACCTGTGGGAGTTCCCCTCCCCCAGCCACCTGCTCTTAATCAGGATCGCCCCAACAAGACTCCAGGGTTCCTGGCCTGGACCCAGTCACACTCACCGTGCCCCAAGCACTGACTTGAATTCTCAGTTTTTTTTGTTTGTTTTTGCGGTACGCGGGCCTCTCACTGTTGTGGCCTCTCCCATTGCGGAGCACAGGCTCCGGACGCGCAGGCTCAGCGGCCATGGCTCACGGGCCCAGCCGCTCCGCGGCATGTGGGATCATCCCAGACCGGGGCACGAACCCGTGTCCCCTGCATCCGCAGGCGGACTCTCAACCACTGCGCCATCAGGGAAGCCCGAATTCTCAGTTTTGATCCTGAGTTTGTATACAGTTGAACATAAATAGTTTTTGTCAAGATATCTTACTGTTTGGTTTGCTTGTACTTCCAAATTCTGGCCCCCAAAGTCAGCATGGGGGGGATAAAAATGAGCATAATATATGGCCCATAATTTTATGTATGGCCCCTGTTTTTAAACGTTCTGTGCTTTGTTCACCACTACATCACTAGGACCTAATAGAGTTGACAAGGCATAGCAGGCACTCTAGAAATATTTGTTCATTATTAATTAACTATTAATTAAATAACTAATTGATTAATCAGTCATTAACTAATTAATATAGGATGTAAAAATCCAAATCAAATCAAATAAGTCAGTAATGGATAAACAGAAAATGAGTGGGTCTGACAGCAGGTTCTGTAGTTCATTTAAGGAGGGCTATTGACTGAGGGCTGAGATTTTAGGGATGGCTTTCCGGTGGGTCTGGGGCTCAGGTAAGTGTGAAGGGAGAGAAGCAAGATGACTGAAGTCCTTGAGACAGGAGGTGCAGGTCAGACTGGGAGGGGGAGTGGTTTGTGTCAGAATCAGCAGAGAGGCAAGAAGAGGGTGATTATGGATCACTGTAAAATGCCAAGCCAAGTTTTGACTTTATCCTTTTAGTGGTAAGATGATATTGAAGATTTCTGAGCAAGGAAATTCATGATGAAAGCAAAAGTTCAGGGCTAAATATGTATTTTTATTTTTCATATCAGAAGAGGTAATTGTTGAAAACATGAGAACAAGTGAGATTTAAAAAAAAACAAAAACCACTAAGATAAAAATGACCTCTCCCTCTCTGGTAGCTCAGTGTGACCCTCACTGTACAGAATTTTTTTGACAAGACCTGCCCACTTTACTTTGTTTCTTTGAGAACGTGTGTCTGCCAGCAAAAGGCAAACCCCTTTACGGGAAGAGGCCGTACAGTGCCTTATACAGGACTGAGAAAAGTTTCAGTATGGGGAAGGTACTTCATGAATAAATAAATGAGCGTTTAGTTCACAAAGCAACTTCATAAACATTTTATCTCATTTAATTCTTACATCTGCCCCGTGAAGTAGATATTATTATTCTCTAAGAGAGAGATCAGGCCGGGGTATGTCCACACTGTAGGAAAAGAAAGACCAAGTGGGAAAATCAGAGAGGCCGGAGAGGTAAGACACCAGTCAGGACACCAGTGGCAGGGACTATCAGAGACAGCCAAGAAGAAGGGAAGTCATGGAAGAAGAGTCGGGGCGGAGGGAGACTGCATGATAAATTAATTATTTGGAGAAATTTGTCATCGAAAGAAAAGACAGGAGTGAAGCTAAAAGAAACAAGACCCAAAGGTGATTTTCCCCCAAGCCTTGGACATGTTTTTAGACAGAGGACACTGACCAGTGGAGAAAGAGGAGAGCACGAGAGAGCATGAGGTGAGGTGCGGCTGGACAACCTGTGTGAAGGAGGCGTGTGAGGCTGCAAAGACATCTCAGGTCTCACACACGCTCTCTCGGTGGTACAATGAGATCAAACCCCAGCAGAGCTTGATCAGTGATTAGATGCATCTAAGTTACATAGCTAGTTTGCTTGTTCCAAACAGCCATCTTTCCCCATGTAGTACCAGACTCAACTATCTCTTTGAAAATATGTTTTCTCTTTTTTTTGGATCTTAAAAATAGTCTGCCCCCCAAGAGAAATCACTGCCTCTCAGATGACATTCTGTCAGGCCAAAGCTACAAAACCTCACCCAAAATAGATCAAATATTTTAAATATTTTCTTATTTGCACCCCTCACAAGTATGTCTGCAATGCAAAGCCAGTTATGAGATTGGCTTTTATTTTTTTCCTGATATGAGAGAAGACATGTTTTCTGGTTAAAAGGGGACACCAGGTCTCACCACACAGTGTTGGTTGGATTTCAGACAGTCTTCGGTAAGCCTGGGACAGGAAGAGGAAACACATACAGCTGAATAAACACATGTGGAGCAAGGGGGTCTCTCTTAGAACTTGCCATCTGGGAGTCCATCTCGTGTACTTGTCTGAGCTTCCCCATCAGAACGGTGGTTCTTTAAAGGCAGGTGCAGGGTTTTTACAAGATTGTAGAAGGCACAGAACCTAACACTAAGACTTGCAGGTAATAGGTGTGCAGGAGTTGGTTGAATGAATGAAGAACTATCTGAGAAGAATCCAGTTGCAGCTCTGAGTGACAGGAGGAATTTCTCTTGAATGTAACCTTTTTGCTTTCTTTGAGGGTAGAGCAAATCCAATAGAAATGACTGAGGGAAGAGTGGAAACCAGAGAGCCATCAGTTATCCTCCCTAGCTCAAGAAATAGGGAGACAAGGGATTTCTTGTGGGAGACTGAGGGAATTGTCCAGTCCTGTTGGGTAGAAGTAGGGAAAGATGACATTCGTCTCAGATGGTCCTTCTTCCGTCCACACTGGATCTTCTCTGATCACACACTCTTTCCATTTTGTCAGGTCCTCACCCTTATCCCAGACAACCATGCCCCTTTTCTTCCACCTGATGCCCCGAGAGACCAGCGCCTCTCTCTTCTTTGCCCCAGCACTGCAGTCTCTCACTTCAGCCACACCCTATTCATAAAAAAATTGGCATTAAGGCACTAAGGCAGGCTATGGCTTAAGGTGTTAGCCCTTTAAGGGTAACTATTGCTTCTATAGTGTCAAAGCCTTAATACAAATGCGTGACTAAGTTGAGGACTTCACATTCAGGGCAGGTCCCCTCTCCCTGCTAGTCAGGCTGACCCTGGTGAAGGGCACCACTGGTCTGAGGACAAAGAGGGGCAGTAACCTTTCCCAGTGTCCCGTAGGTGACCAGATACTAGTGCCCTGGGGAGAGAGTTCTCATCTGTACAGCAGTTTCTTAAAAAAAAAAGTTTAAGGATAGTACAAAACCTGTGTACATGCTTTGCAGAATTAAGAAATGTAATCATTTTGTCATAATTGCTTCAGATCTTCTTTTATATATTGTCAATAAATTTCAAGTTCTTTATTTTGTGGCTAGTACCATTTTCTCTCCCTTCTTATGGGCAACCACTGTGTTGAATTTGGTGTGGTTCTAGCCTACCATTACATGTATTCATAAATAATTCATATGAATAGAATCATTCCAACTGCAGCTTGCTTTTTTTTTCATACAATTTGTTTTTGAGATCAAATACACCTAGTTCATTCATTTTAGCTGCTATGTAGTATTCCACTCCACATTATAGTTTATATAGCCTCTCCCCCACTAATTGCTGCTGGGATTTTTGCCAATGATGTTACTATTACAGACAATACTGTATAAAGGCTGCCTTTTATGTGTCTCCTTGCTAAATAATATGAAAGCTTCCCAAGAGAATATACCTAAAAATGGCATTGCTAGGCAGGGAATGCATATGCTAAGCATCACTAGATATTGCCAAATCACTCTGCAAAGTGGATGTACCAGTTTACTTTCTTATCCAAATGTGTACACATTATCAACAACATTTAGTTTTTCAAAGTTAAATATCTTTTTCTTTACCAGTTTGCCGGCTGTAAACTGGTGTCAAAGTTTTAATTTTCATTTTCCTGGTTACTAATGAGTTTGAGCATTGTTTCACGGTTTTTGGCCTTTGCATTTTTTCTTCTGTGGATTGTTATATCCTATTCCCATTTTTCACTGGGTTTCTGTGTGTGTGTGTGTGTGTGTGTGTGTTTCTTTCTCTCTCTCTCTCCCTTCCACACCCACCTCCACTGATTTTCAGGCATTCTTTGATATTCTAGATTCTAATCCTTTGTTTTATACATTGCCCATCTTCTCTTGGCTTGTCTTTGTACTTTGTATATGGTGGCTTTTGTTGAACAGAAATTTTTACATCTTGAAGTAACCAAATTTTCCTTAGTTTAAATTTCTTTAGTTTAATTCTTACTGTATAGAAATATTACTTGGCTTTTTCTTGGTAAAAAAAAAAATGCTTCAAAATCTCAGTGGCTTATAACAAACGTTTATTTCTTACTCCTTGGTCAGTAGCAACTCTGCTGGTCCTGGCTGGGCTCACTGGCCCAGCATAGCCCTTTGTGTCTCCTCTTCTGGGACTCAAGCTAAAGAGCAGCCACGATCTGGGCTGTATTGGATTCTTACCCTGCTGTAACAAATTACCACAAACTGGGTGGCTTAAAACAACAGAAATTTATTCTTTCACAGTTCTGGAGGCCAGGAGTCCAAAATCAAAGTGTTGACAGGGTTGTTGGCTTTTTCTGGAGGTGCTGAGGGAGAATCTGTTCCATGCCTCTCTCCTAGCTCCTGGTGGTCACTGGCAGTCCTTAGCATTCCTTGGCTTGTACATGTATCACTCCAGTCTCTGCCTCTGCTTTCACAGCCCCTTTTCTTTTGTCCCTTGTACATCTCAAATCTTCCTCTGCCTTTTTCTTGTAAGGGCACTTGCCATTGGATTTAAGGCCCACCTAGATAATGCAGTATGATTTCATCAAGAGATTCTTAACTTAACTGCATCTGCAAAGATCCCATTTCCAAATAAGGTGACATTTCCAGGCTCTGGATGAACATACCTTTGGGAGGAGGGTGGACACCATTCAGCCCATTCCATGGGACCTATTGTTATCATGGCAAAGGGCAGACACTCCAGGGTAAAACCAAATGTGGTGCCTCTTAAAGCCTCCACTTGGGATGGACCCATCATCACTTTCAGCCACATCCCATGGTTCACAGCAAATCCCAGGTCAAGTCCTCCTACTGAGAGCACTGCAACAACACAAGGCAAAGGACATGAGTGTTTAATCCCAGTCAAAGAGGAAGTGAATACTTGGCTACAACAATCCAGTCTATTACAAACTACATTATTTTTGAAGTCAAATAATACACGTGGCTTTTAACAAAAAGCAGTCATCATCCACGTCACGCACTCCTGCAACTAACTGATCCTCCCACTAAGCAATGACTCTCAATGACTCCTTCTCAGTCTCCTTTTCTGGGCTTTAAATGGGGTGTCAGTTTCCACACCTCTTCTTTTCACTGTTTGCTTCATTTTTTCAGGTAACTTATTCCTGGTTTAAAAATACTATTTATAAATGGATGGATCTCATGGGTATATATCAAGCCTCATCCTCTCCCCTAAACACCAGATTTGTACATCCCATGACCTATCTGTACTTCCACTTGGAAGCCTCTGTTCATCTTAATATGCCTAACATATGTCTAGTGTGATTCCCACCCCTCCTTGAAATTTATAACTCCCTCAGTGGTCCCCATTTCATTAAACAACACTACCACTCAGTTATTCAGGCCATGAAAGGAGATATCCTTGATTTCTCTCTTTTTCTCACATCCCTCATCCAAACCATCCGTGAGTCCTGATGTGTCCAAAGTTCAGTGCTTTCTCAGTCCCCCAACCACAACTCCCCTAGTCCAAGGAAGCACCTCTTGCCTATGAGAAGGCAACAACTCCCTCTTGCTTCTGCCCTTGCAGTCTCTCTGCCTAGTCTGCACAGGGCAGCCAGAGTGACTTTTTTCTGTCTGCTCAACATCTTCCAATGACTTTCCATCTGACTTAGAGCAAAACCCAAAGTCCTTACCATGGCTATAAGGCTCTGGATGATCTGACCTGCCGTTGGTGGTCACTTCTCCCCAGTTACTCTGAAATCTTTCTTATTTCTTTAGTACGCACCTGCTATGCTTGCAATTGGGCATGCCCTTCCTTCATATATTCTCACTGCTTGCTCCTTCATTTTATTCACCTCTCTATCGAAAAACTTCTTCAAAGAGGACTTCCTGATTTCCTCTCTTCCTCTACACTTTCTTGTTTTTCCTGTACAGCACTTTCCACCTCCTGATATTACATATTTATATATTAGCTAATGCGTTTATCTGTCTCCCTTTATCAAAATGTATTTTGTTCACAATGAATGCCTTGAACATGCCCTGACATGTGGGTGACACTCAGTAACTATTTGTTCAGTGAATGAATGAACTATTGTGGGGGGGAGTTGGTATTTACTTTCATATTCCTAACAATATACTAATTCTACTATTTATTAAAATTTCAATAGTAGACATTTATTATTGATTTTCTGCTAAACAAAATGAAGATTTAGCTCTCTTATCTACCATCATCCATCCTACTAACATGTTCTTGCTTATTCTCCTCTGAAACTAATTACATCATCATTGTTTTGGTGAAATCAATATGCAGTGTTTACATAATTATGACTGTGTAAATTTTTTCTCACAGTTGAACTATATAGCATACAATAACCACTTTTCCTTTCTCATACAAATATTTTATTTTTCCTGAAATTATAATGACCTCACTCTTATATTTACTTATTTCCTATGTACCTATCATAAATGCTTTCCCCAAGAATATGTCAGGTAACCTATCTACTTGTCTTTTTCTTAAAATATCCTTCCTGGAGTCCTCTGCTCCAACCTCTACTGATTGTTTTCTTGACCAGCTATTGTCCTGGAATTTTCTTTCACCATCATCATGGGACCACTTTCCCCTGTGTCATGGGTTTGCATCCTGTATTCTCTGATCCTTGTCTTCGAAGCTTCTTGGTTTCTAGTTTCGACCCCAATGTTTTTCCCCCTTTGAAGCATATAATCTCAAGAACGTAATGACTTCAGAATGAAATATGTTTTCATTCATTGTACTGGATGCCCAGTGGGCCCTTTGAATCTGGAAACTTTTGCCCTTCAGTTTGAGGAAATTTTAACGTATTATTTCTTTCATAATGTCATTCCTACAATTTTCTGCAACACTCAGATGTTGGATATTTGATTGATCCTCTAACGTTCTTATCTTTTCTCTCCTTTTTTCCATCTTGTCTTTTTCTTCTACTTTTCTGCAAGATTATTCTAAACTTTATCCTCCATTTCTTGAATTGAATTTTTATAAATTTCTGTCATAGTATTTTTCATTTACAACAGTTCTTTCCTGTTCCCTGCAAATACCTTTTTACAGCCCACTTCTCTTGTTTCGTGGCTACAGCATCTTCTCTTATCTCTCTGAGAATGGTAATTATAGTTTTCTTGAAGTTATATGGTAATTATAGTCTTCTTGAAGTTTTTTCTCCATTTCTCACCCTGCCTCTTTTTCCTCTGAGTTTCTTTTTTCTGTTGTCCTAATCTCTCTTTCAGAGCCTTTCCTTAACTTGATGTTCGTATTTAAGAGTGAGATGCTAAACAGCCAGTTGAAAGTTCCTGTGCACAGTTCACAAAAGGGCCTTGGGTGTTAAGACAGACATTTCCGGAGTTCCTCAGATGTTGTGCCTTTAGATTTTTTTCCGTGAGCATGCCAGTTTCCCTGGAGTGGAATCCCCCAGTTTCCTTTCTGTGGAGTACAAACCTGACTGTGAGAGTCCTGGAGCCCCGCAGAGTGAGGGGTCGGGGCTCAGTGTTCCTTGAGCAGACGTTCATTTCAAAGTCTGTTTTCAGCACATGGCATCTTTTCTGTCCACTGCTTTGCCTGACATTCTGAGGCCAGCCTTTCTCTTCAGAAAATAAACTTCCAGTTTCTGTCTGGTTCAGGGAGGGGTGTGCATCTGGCTGGTGGGGTTGGGAGAGGAGTATCTGGGTTTCTAACTGTTCCTTACACAGATTTTCAACCAAACCTGTTTTCTGCTCCATCCCTCACCCAGAGCTTCCAAATCCTGAGTTTTTCCTGGTTTTGAGGCTTGAATCGGCTTCTTTCTTGTCCATCGGCCTTCCGCTCTCCAGGGCCAGAGTTCAGTTTCTCATCTCTGGTAAGTCAATTATCAACCATCCATCCATCTTCCATATTTCAGAATTTGGCTGACATTGGATTATGTTGATTCCTTTCCAGCACTCTTTGCCCTGTAGGATTTATTTATGACTTTTTCTTTCTTTATTATTATTTTGATGAGGTTTGGGAAAGAGGCAGAAGTAAATGAAGGTTGTGCATTTGATCTGAGGAGTTTACCGGTATCCTCAAAATTTTTCAGTCTTTTCATTTGTACATTTTGTTTTTTATGATTTAAGAATCCTGCCATACTCTATCTTAAAAGTATTCTCCTACAATTTTTCCTAATCATTTTCAAGTTTCGTTTTTCACATAGTCTAGTTTCTTTGGGTGTGGGTGGGAATTCTGAATCTAATTTTATTATTTTCACATAATCAGTAGTAACCTTACCATGGATAGAATAGTCCACCATTTTCCCCCTGATCTGTGATGCCTTCACTATTATTTTTAAAAGTTTCCATAAATGCTTGGGACTGTTTTTAGGCTTTCTACTTTATTCTATTGGTCTATTTGTCTTATGTTAATTAGAATTGCCCAATAAATATATTAGTCCTTTTTTTTAGACCTTTACTTTTCCATATGACTTTTAGGATTGTTTTGTCAAGTTCTACAAAATATATCATTTAGGGATTTTAGCTGGAATAATAAATGCATAGGTTAATTTGAGGAGAGTTTACATCTTTATAGTTTTTAGGTTTGCCATTTATAAAAGTGATATATTTCACCATTTAGGCGGGCCTTTTATGTCCTTAAATCCAGGAAATAAAAATTTTGTAATTTTCTTGCACGTGTTTTGTTACATTTATTCCCAGCTAGTGCACACTTTTGTTAGTAATATGAATAGCATGTTTTCCCACTATATTTTAAAATGAAAGATGGCTGGTTACAGGAACTCTGGATTTTTGCATACTGAACTTGATTCCAATTATCTTGCGAAATTCTTTTATTAGTTCTAATATATTTGATGATTCTCTTGAAATTTCTACATAGATAATCACGTCATAGAAAATAAAGACATTTGTTTTTCTTTCTAATTCCAATAGCTCCTATTTCTTTTTTTCTATTTCTTTGTCTTGGTTAGGACTTCCAGCCCATTTTTTAATTGTAAAAGAGATAATATTCCTTCTTGTCTTTTCATTGATTGTACCGGGAATACTTTTAAATATCATCATTAAGCGTGATGTTTGCTCTATATTTCTGGTAAATGTCTCTCATTATGTTTATAAAGATTCTATTGCTAGTTTTTTAAGAGCTTTTTTTTCTATAAGTGATTACTAATTTTACCAAGTATTATTTTTCATCTATTGAGATGATCTTTCTCTTTTCTTTTTTCTATTTTTTTTAAAACTTTTAAACTGCTAGTAGTGTATAATATGTCAATAGATTTTCAGATTTTGACCATCACAGCATTGGCCTTGTCTTCTTTTTCTTTGCACAGTTAGATTCAATATGCTAATTTTTTCATCTACGTTTGTAAGTACACTTAGTCTAATTTTCTTTTCTTTCCTTTTTTTTTTTACTGTTTTTGTTGTCCAATTTTGGTATCAACAGTCTACCAGTCTGATCTGAGTGTTTTATAAACTTGAGTCTCTGGACATACTTCATTTGAGGAACAGAAGGTGTGTGGGTTGGTGGTGGGGGTGATGTTCTACTGTCTTTTAAAATGTTTGAAATACCTGTTCAATTCAATAAAGTAGATATTTTAAGCCGGAAGAATGTATATTTTCCATGGAACTCAATGAAGTGATTTTAATTTTCAATGAAAAAAGTATGGCCTGCTTTTACTTTCCCAAATTGACACACTAGCAAAATAAAACTGCTTACTACTGATCTACATGATCGCAAATACTCAGTTGGAACTGAAAAAATACAGTGAATCATCCAGATGTTTCCAAATGTCTTTTTAGATTTGTTATGGTTTGATCAGGTAGATATATCCTATGCTAGGCAAGCTGTTCCTTATCTGGGATGATCCAAGTGGGAAATAAATTCCACAGAAATTTCCTATATAAATCCTGTGTTTTTAGTGTCATTTACAAATGACTTTCTGGAAAAAGTGAATACTATTCAAGTAAAGTTTCCCATGGCAGAGATTGGCAACATATATCTCTTTTCTCTCTTTTTATTCCCTTTCATTTCTTTTTTATTCCTGCTTATTTTTAAAAAAGTAAAAGTTAAAAAAAAATGAAAAAAGAATTTTTCTGTATCATGGGGTATATTACATGCAGTTTGTTAAATTATTCTTCCAACTATAGAGTTCCTGTACAATAAGTCTATTTTCAAATACACAAAATAGGCTGAATGATTGCTCATCCACAAAACCCTGTATTCAGAATTTATCTAGGGAAACATATGTCTCTTTTCTAAAGACATAATCCAAAAATATTTAGCCATTTATCTCCTAAAAACCATGCAAAATGCATGTCCTTGCCGTGTTTCCTGCTGATAATATTTTCCCCATTCATAGCACAACTTTTCTTTCCTCTGGAAAGCTGGTACTTATTTTATTCATCAATGGCAAATTATGCCCTGATGCTGCTCAACCAAAGGGTATTTACTCAAACGAGCAGGGAGAATGCTGCTCAGGATGCAATCAGCAGTGGCCATGGAAAGCAGCACATTAAAGCAGGCCTCTCTGAGTTACGGTCCCTACTGCCTAGAGATCACAGGCGCCAAACAGCGCTGGACACAGGTCATATCTTCACACAGATTTCACCAGCTGAGTTGTTTTCAGAACCCACTGATGTCTGCCCTACAATGTCTTCAAGCTCAGCAGTTTACCAGACTGCGAAGTGTTATTCTATCCTTACAACCTGTCCCCAGCAGCCCAAATGGGTTGTGTTCCCGAAGGTTATTTCCAAATCATCTATTTGGGATCAGAAAACATTTTCCCATAGGAACAGTTTTATAAACACACATGCCTGGTTGAACCACAGCGTACTTGAAATGTAGCATTGACTGTCCTATACCCACAAGCCATTATTTATTCTGCTTCCCTGGGAAAGTGCATTCTGAGTTTTAACTTGGGTTGCCTGAAGCTCCCCTCTCCCTCTGCCTGGCAGCCTTTGCTGTAGCTTTTTTTAGTCTGTGCTGCAGTAGCAGTTGGGAAGAGGGGACAGAGTAGCCTTCCCCCCAAAAAGATGAGTGTGGGTTGATATAGATGTCTCTGGGTAACTTGTTAGTGCTTCAGGGCTGAGGAAGGAAGCCACCATAGGGATCAATCACTTCCCAAGCCTTCTGAGTGAGGCACAAAGGGCAGGGACTTTTTCCTAAGTAGAGATCATTTCTAATTTGGATCTTCATAAATAGGGAAAGGCTTATACGGCAAAACCTAAGATTTTTGAAGACCATGCTTCTGGACTTGTAATTAGCCAGGGAAAATATTTTAACTCCTCTTAGCCAGTGATGAAACAGTCTCTAAACACAGAGCCATAGTGAATGAGGCAGAGCACCTAGAGCACCTAGACCCAGGCCTGACAAACAGGAAGTGCTCGTAGTCTCTTGCTGTTGAATTAAGCACTGATCGACTAATTGAGTGAATTCTATATTGAGAAGTATAAGACCCCAGAGTATATATACACACGGGCTAGTTAATTTCATTGCAATTCAGCATCTCCTAATTCTGACCCTCTCATAGCACACATCCCACCCAAGGAAGAGTTGGTTGGAGTCCTTTCAAGAAGTCACCATAACATCAGTGTCATCTCTGTGGGCGTATGCATCCGTCTACACCAGCTCCAAAGCAGGTGCTGGGTTCCTTCATACCCTCTCTGTTGTGTTTAGTTTCTAGCAATATCTCTCTGTTGCCAAATCTGAATAAACAAAGAGGAGGGGGAGGGAGAGAGAAAGGTGATGTGGAAAACCAATGAGGATAGCCAAGCCCATAGGATCCTGCCTAGCTCAGTTTCTGGCAGCACACTTGTTCTGGCAAACACTACCTACTAAAAAAGACCTAAGTTTTTTTTTATTAGTTGTTTTTATAACACACGTAGACATATTTTAGGAGGCTGTGCCTCTTTCAGGTTGAAATCTAGCCTGTACATCAGACCTGAGTCCTAGCCATTTCAGGCTTTACAATTACATACACAATTTAACTTCATTTTGTATGTACAACTACTTTTAAAAGAAATACGCTATCAAGGATCCCTCAATTAAAAAGCCTTCCCCACCTCCACCCCAGTAAACTTACGGACTGTTAAGTTTCATGGACCGTGCTTTCTTTTTTAAAGTTCCATTTGTGTTCTACAAGACAGCCTCTTTCTCCAAGATTAACATTTCTTATGATTGTTCCTGACAATGGATTCACTTCCAGAGGCCCTGCTAAGGATAACCAAAAAAGGGCATGTAGCAGGCTGGTTTTGGCAGCCTGCACGCAGCTTCAGAGCTTTTTAGGTCTTGGTTTTTCTGATGAGTGATTTCCTGAGCATGCCTAGGGAATGACAGGCATCTCCACAGGCAGGCTGCATCCACCTCGGCTGGGGTGTCGTCATTGGCTGCCTATTAGAAAAACTACAGGACAATGCATACCACCGATGCCGACTGTAAACATAGGGGATATGTGTTCACTTAGCATGGACTTCTGGGAGGGGCTAAGGAAGGGCGGTGTGGAGTTTTATTGAATAGAGCAGTGTGTATTAGGCTGCCTGCCTGCCTGCACTCTTGCTGTGCTTCTGCTTAAAGAAATCAGTCCTTCCTTTCCGACTTAGTCCCTGGGAAGAAGTTTCAGCCTGAGAGGTAAGGCACAGAGGGCTTTCTTATAATCTCCTCCAGAGAGTATGGGGACTTTCTCTGGGTTTCAGTCAACATTCCTGGCCAAGGTAGCTGGAGATGCAAGATTGTAAACGCCAGTAAACCATGCAAATTCTCAGAGCCAGACCGGGCTTTGCTACCCTGCAGATGTTCCCGGAAGACAAACAGGATGAGATCTCAAGTTTTGTTCTTAGAGTTGGGACGAGAGGAGCGATTATATAGGGACGTATATTCAGGGACCACTGGCAACTTTGATAAGATAGCCTTTTGTTCAGGAGTGTCATGGGGGTTATACCTGATAGCCATAGGTCAGTGTCAGTAGCCGTTCTGTGCCTGTCTGCCCACACCAGAAGTCTCTCCTGCATCTTTTATTATCAGAGATTTAAAGAGGTTCTGCTTTAAAAAGAACAATAACTTTTTAGGCCGATGAGAAGCCAAAAAGTGATAATTTGTAACCAAAGTCATTTACATTCTATTCTGCTACCAGTGTTTAAGACTAAACTTCTAGAGCTGCAAGGAAATCAGGTCAGAGCGGGGAAGAGCACTGGCATTTAGCACCGGCTGGGTTAATGTAACTGATCTGATATTTGCTGAGACAGAAGATGCCTCCCATGATCTGTTTCCTATAAAACCTAATAATGAGAGAATGCATGTGCTAGAGGGTGTGTTTTTAGAAATCGCATTTAACATCCGACCAAACTATTTCTTAAGAAATCTTATTTTCTGTTTGAAAGCATGCCTGAGTGTCACTAGAGAATTTGAAAAAGGTGTAGGTTGCAAGTGTGTTCTGAAAAGGGAGGAAACAGCCTTTCATTTCAAGATAGTCCGACATATTGGGGCATCTTAAACAGTAGTACAAGGCAGCTAGTTGGCAGTAGCCTGGAATTCCTTTTAGAGAGAGCTGATTGTAAAGGGTGGGGGAATTTTAGTGCTGTAGCAATGAAATGCATGGTCAAAAAAATGGGTGAGAACAAAGTACTTGGTATTCATGGATCCCTTCGATTAATAGGGCTATGCAGATGGACTTGTAAACTGAAATAGTAAAATCCTTCTAATGTGTTTGGCAAAACCAGACATGGATGTCTAGAACTTAAGTGAAGACTAGGTGGTATGTAGCAAGAAGGGCAAATCTGATCTTTTTAAAAAAATAAACCTGGATGTTAAAGGTTTCCAGCTCCAAATGACTGACTCAGTTTGATTTTATTCCATGGATAGTGGTGGTTTTGTGTTGCGATTCATTAATCTTCTTTCTTTGTATTTAAAAGTTTGGGGATAATTTTCTTGAGAATGCCTCCCTCTCCTTCTAGAAGTGATATATGAGTACAAAATTCCCTGTGAATTTCTTTTCCTGGAACAGTTCTGAGTAAGTGTGAAAGAAAGGCTGCAGGCAAAAGCTATAGTTTGATTATTGTCCTTCCCTCGAAGAGATCAAGTTCCAGACTATTTTCACAGTGTTTTTAATGTCAATCAAAATATGGAGAGCAATTTCTTTTTCAACTGTTCTCTAAGCCGTGTTGGGAATGCAATTTGGAAGGAAATCTATAATCTTGGGATTTGAGGATAAATTCCATTTTGAAACCAACATCTCCGAATCCCTGAGAGTTCAAACTTTGCTACCACCGCTCTCTCCCGGCCTCCTCGTGTGGTCTCTCACCCCCAACAACCAGAAAAACCCATTTTTTTGAAATAATGCTTTAAGTGTTCTGCTGTACATAGTGACGGAACAGGGGGATTTGGACGTTTTACCTTACGTGGGACTTTAGGCCACTCTTTGTGCTACTTTCCTCTTGTTGAATATTAGCTAGGACACATCTCCCCAAATAGGGAGGTAAACGGAGCACAATGAAACCACGGTGCAAAAATTTTCATTTTATTAAAATCGTTCAATAAAGAGAAATACAATGGCAAAAGGCTGGAATAAAAAGTCACTAATAAAAAGTTGATCTTAGCACACACAAGGAATGTACTATGAATTGATCCACAGGTAACAGGCTGGGTTGTTTCCATTGTTCAAAACCAGTAGAATGCACAATTTAAATAATTAGGATCAAAAGATTGCTTTAAATAAATACACAATTCTTACATTAAAGTTAAGAGAAGTTTCAAACTGAAGTTTAAAGGATTTAAGCGAGATACATATAAGTATGCCCTGACAGTGAGGCTATTAGCAATTCTAATTGGCTCCTATGATTGGCCTGAGGGTCTCCTGCTCCGGGGCAGATGGTATAGGGTGGTCCTGTGTTCAGCCATGGAAAGTTCCAGAGTCCAGCCTACATATTTTCTGTTCTGATAAGTAAAATGTACCTTAGGAGGCCTTTTCTTAGAAGCACATGCAGTTGTCTCCATTTGTCATTTTCATGGTAGGATGGTTACTAGTTAGTCATTCTTTAGCAAGACAAAAAAGTGACTTAGACATGGGCATGAGGAGGGAGTAGCTGGTTGCCCACCTGCCTGCAGTCTATCACATGTCTCAGAAACGTGGTAGGGTGAGGCCCCGGTGGGAGACAGGGGAAAATGCTGACGAAGTGGTATGCAAATAGCATGGTAGGACTAAGGAGGAGGTTAGAAGGACGCTGCCAAAGAATTTTCAGACTTTAAAAAAGAGTTTTCTGGGTAGATTCTCTCAAAGCCCCAAAATAGAACCATTTGCTCCTTACTGAAAGTCCTTCATCCATCAAGTTAATCCAAGTTTATTATTGGAGAGAGGCTTATAGGTTCTGAGTAGTTGGTTAATTTAAAGAGTTACTTGTAGCTCTGGCTCCACTCAGGAGAGGTCAGTCCCAGTACTGGTTCCCCTATTTAAAAAGCCCAAACCTTTGAGGGGAGTCATCAACTCTTTGACCTCATCTGTAGAGTGGGCATTCTAATGTTTCTCGCACCTCCCACAGTGGTTAAGATGTGTAAATGAGATGGAGCTGTTCGCCCCCTCTTCTCTATAGGCTGTATACTCTACTGCCTGCAGTTTGAGTCCTGTGGACATTATGCTCATTTTGGCTGGTATCTCCACTTCTTATCTATTTTCCCTAATTATCTGCTCCTTCCTTCCTCATATTTGAGGACCCTTGAGTGACACCTTCTAGATCCTACTTCTTTCTAAAACCCTGAACCCAGAGTTAGGGAATACTGGTCCACCCCAGTGTTGTCTAAATTTTGGCTTTGGTAATCCGAGACCAGGAGGACGCAGGTATCAGGGGGCCAATAAGACGGGTCGTCAATGGTGTAAGGCCGTATCCAGGAACCTGAAGATCTAGTTGAATGGAAGACCAATGACAAGGTGCTGACAACAGAAAGGCCTTAGTAAATGAGGCAGCTTCTCTGCCTCCAGCCAAAAGCATGGAACTAATCCCAGCATGTCAAGCCTGGGCCTTGTAAGGAGGCTGAGGTAATCAGGAGCACCTGGCTGTGGTTCCTGTTGGTATTGAGACCAGACTGCTCCCTGGATCTGCCCTCTCGTCTCTGTTTGCCTCAGTCTTTAGTACCCCCAGCTGGGTCCCCTGTAATTGTCCCTGGGTGGCATCCCTAACTTCCCTCCCCCAGGCCTCCGCCTCTACCAGATTCTCTAGTGCTTCCACCCCCAGTCCAAACAGGGGGTTTTCCTGATCCAACACTGACAACTTGCAGTGGCCTGGCTCTAGGAGGAAGTCCAGACAAAAGCAGAAGGGTCAAGCCCAGATGTGTTCGAGGCAGGGGAACACGTCGTCACGTTTTTAGGCCAAGGGAGAAAGGTTAGAGCGGACAGAGGAGATGGTAGAGCCATTTCTGTGGTAAAGAGCCACTCTGCTTCTCACCCCCAACTCACAGCTGGCTGGTGGTAGGTGAGTGTTGTGAGCGGAGGGGAGAAGGAAAGGGTGACCGGGGGCTGTGAGGCAGAGGTGACGGGGCTGCCCGGTCAGCTGTTCTTCCCTGTGTTGTTGTTGTTTTTCTCCTGGACATCTTCGAGAACCTGATAAAAACTCTAACCCCTCAAGGTCCTTTGCGAACCCACCTGCCTTTCTGACCGACCTGTGAGAAACCCTTGAGCGGGGGGGCGGGCGTGGGGGACGGTCAGGGGCGGAGGGGGGCGGTCGGGGGTGGGGAGTGAGGTAAAGTCTTGATCCCCAGTGGAGACAAGGGTGGATGGGACCAAAACATGAGAGGAGGTGTCCTTCCTTGTTTCCCAGATTCTTTGGAAGGAAGACAGGAAGGTGTAAATACACACAAATATAGAAGGAGATTACCTCATATGGCCTCCATTTCAAAGAAAAGGAGATCATCTCTAGAGAAGCAGTTTTCTGTGAGGAGCTTAGGGACTGGAGAATTCAGGAATGGCTGCTGTTAAGTGTATGCTAAGAGCTTAATAACAGGATTGCTAAACAGCAGTGAGGGAATGGCTGAAGGAAAATGAATATTTGGGGGAATATTTTAGGTGAATAGGGTGTGCTTATTAAGCACTCATTTTAGTATACGGCTTTCCTTTTAAAAAATATATATGCACCAACGATGGCTAACTTGATGATAAATTACTTTTTAATCATTTCCTGAGGCTTCTAGCATTGTTTTGTGAATACGTGGATGAAAGCACTTGACTGTAAGGAAGTCATCTCACTTGGAGAAAGACATAGTAAGTAGGAACGTGTAATTAGTTCCTTTTACACCCACATGTAACACTCCCTCTCCCTTGTCTCAAGCTGGGGAACTAGGCAGATTTCACCTGAGTGCTAAAGAGGGGCAGGACCAGAGCAAGCCCGGAACCCCCAGCCAGGGACCCAAGGGCCAGAAATATCAAGGACTTTAGTTCCACTGGTGTCAGGAGGGTCTAAGCCAGAATGGACATAAAATACACCCATGGGCTAACATGTGAATTATAGCCAGGTAAGAAAAAGAGAAACAGCAAAAATCAGAAGTCAGGAGGTTAAAAACCAAGAGCTTGCATAGCAAGGTAGTGTACAGACAGGTACGGTGACATATGTGAGAGCTCTTGACACCGGGTTCGGAACAAAGAGACCCTTATATTAATAAGCTTCAGTAGCTTGAGTAATGGTGCAGAACTATAAGATACATGTGGAATAATAAAGGGATGGAATCACAAGGAAATCCAAGAATAGAAGCCAAGATAGGACCAAAGTCCAAAGAGAATGGGGCTGGAATCAAGGTGGGTCAAAAAATCTCAGCAGAGGTCTATGTGCTGCCATTAATGTAACTCAGCCGCAGCACATGTGGCTGCTGCTTTTTGTCGTTCTGCAGACTGGAAAATTCCTTCTGTGCTTCCTGGTTAAATTCTGAGAGAGGAAATCTGATTGGTTCAGCTAGTAACTATTGTCTTTGGCAAATCCCTTAGCGGAGGGAACATCAAGGGTTACTGGCATGCCTATGGATGAATTAGCGTGTGTCTGGCTGCAGTAGTCACCCCTGGGGGAAAAAAAGCCCAGTGGGCAATTTTAGTTAGAAGAGAAAGTTAGGCATGGAGAGCAAATTAGCTGAAATATCCAACAGCTATCAATGAATATCATTTGAATTTTTATGTGACTGAATTCCTAGAGAGGCAAACACCCACTGTCAGGGTCATACAGTTCCTGATTATCACTTTGGCATGGCCTGATGAGCCGATCTTGAAGGAGTTGGCCTGGAAGCTTGTACCACCGATAATTGAAAAGATAAGAATTATCCACTTTAGAAAGATTCTAAAGAAAAACACTTGAGTATTTTCATATGAGTCATAGGTGTGATATGGCTTCCCACAAAGTAAGGCAATCTTTAAAATTAAATATGTAATGACTTAATAATGTTAATAAATGAAAAGAACTACATCTCAATGTAAATCACAGTACTTAATAAGTGTAATGCATAAAAGCTAGTATACTCTCAATCAAGGACATTTCAGTTCTCGGCAATGTTTGCAATGTAATTTTCAGTCACTGAACACATGTCTCAATGTCTATCAAGGGGAGTGAGAGAAGTTCTGGGCTGTTCTTCAGGGAAATATTGACAGATATGCAAACAGGGGTGAGCGTCAAAGGCCAGAGGTGGTCGAGACAACAGAATATGAGGAACAGATAAGGGATCTGGAGCTGTTTATCCCAAAGGAAAGAAAATGTAGGGGCCACATGGATGTCTTTCAAACATTTGAAGAACTTTTACGTAGAGAGGGGAGAAGGCATTTGTGTTTCTCAAGACAGCAAAACTGAATACGTAAGATTCATAGATTTTTTAAAGCTGTGCAGGGCCTTAGGAGTCATTTAGCCCAGGGAGTGTCAATAATTTTTCCTCTGTTTGCCAGCTTTAAACAGTTGGTAGTGACCATCTGGAATACTGTGTTGAGAAGGATTCTGAGGCTGAGTTTAAACTCTCTGTGGGCAAAAAAACGCTGTCATTGATAGTGACGTCTGTTGTGGAAGAAAAGGGCCATTGCTACTCAAGTATCTTGTATTTCATGTGATTGATATGGTCTGTAGGTTCCTAACCTCTGCACCTTGGATCCCTGGGAGGCCACTAAATTATTGCAATAGGTAAACAAGTCCATATATGCAGCAAATGATTTCGACAAACTGAGTAAACAACATGTGCTACTATTTTTCTAATTATATAGATGCATTATGATGACATAAATGTCAATTTACTTTAAATAGTTATTGAATTCATAGTAGCTTTTGGTATTGTATTTTCTCAATCAGTGGACCTAAAACATGTAATTATATTGTGTGTGGGAAGTTTGGGGCAAGAAATTTGGGATCTTGAGAAGAAACTCTGAAAAAGAAAATGAACCAGTAATCTATTTTTCATTTTCCAGATGAGAAACTAAAGCTTAGCCACACCGAGTAATATTATACACGTATTTGTAGGTTTCTTTGATTCATGTCAGTAAGATTCGTAAAAAACATTTATTTTTTTCATGTGTCTGGCACATCACAGAATCCCAGTAAATATCTGTTGAATGAAAGAACAAACCAAGTGACTTGACCAAGGTCGCCCAGTTAATTAGTGGCAAAGGTGGTTCTAGAACACACATCTCCTGAGTCCCACACTGTTAACCTTTCAGTACACCAGATTGTTTCTCCTGATAGCACGAATGTGCCATTTTAACAGTTTACGGATTTGGATTGTACAATGCAGCCTGATTTGCCTATAACCCAGGAGATCTTAACCAGCGTCTTAATTGGAGTCAACTGTAGGGTTTTCTGAAAACATACATCCCTGAGACCCATCCACTGGGGTCCAGTTTGTGAAGACTCCCTGATGATTCTGCTAAAACACCCTGCCTGAGAAACAGTTCTGCACATCTATGCTTAAAATAACTTATAGTAGATGCATGGAGTCACTTATTCCTCAGAAGCCTACTTGTTTAGTTTCAAATAATTTCTTTCTAAAAGTTACAGCTGTCTATTCCAAATAATCAGTTTTGATGAAGAGTCCCTCCAGAAGCGCTAGAATATTTATCTGAAAATTCCTCCAGCTTCCAGTACTCTTGGTTTGGCTGCAAAGTTATCAACCCGGCAAGGTCAAGCTTTCTGATGAGATTTCCAGTGTTTGCTTTTGTAAAGCATTGAAAATGTGGCAAGAATAAAATTTCTCATGGTATTTCCACTTCCTGTTCCAGCCACCATTACTAAGTGAAATTTAGGCTTCGGGGGAGGGGTAACTTGAGGAAAAATTGTCTCTTTAAGTATTCCTGTCCTTAGGATGTTTTGAAGATTGGTTACTTTTGATATTTAACTTACCAAGAAAAACAGAAAATGTTTTTCTGTCTTCTCCACTTTGTGGTAAGGAATGTACAGATCCTTAGTGGGAATAGGGGAGAAGCTTCCTCCACTCCCGCCGTCCATCTCCTCTGAGGCTAGGGCCTTCGGTGCTTCCCTGGGTGGCCCTTTCAGAAGCCTGTGAGCCCTAAGAGACAAGAGGCCTCAGGTTCATGGAAAGGGGGAATAATTTGCTTTTGCAGGACAGAAAATCCACCTCTAGGGTCTTCCTTTACTCAACAGTCAGGAGTTACATCCTCTGTATTGCGCAGAAGAATCTACCATATTCAGAGCACCGAGTACATAAATTATATTCACTAAGGATTGTAGGGCTAAAACTATCTCTGCATAAGCAAACTGGTCCAATAAGAATGCCAGAATTGTTGCTATATTTGTACCGACGGTATTTGGTTTACAGAGCAGTGCTTCCACTGTGTACAGGAAAGCAGAGCTTGCTGGAAAAGAGCAGCTAAAAAGGAGTTAGATTAGGACCCGCATCTGAATAATGACGCGACAGTGACTCAGTCTCCTTTTCCCCTGAACTGTCTCCCTCTCCATGCTCCCTAAACAGTGGTGTGTGGAGCCAGCTCACGCAAGCTCCCAAAAGCCAACTGTTAAATTTTTAAGATTTTGAGAACTAGTTGTTACGCACTGTCATTATTAAAAATTAAATTATATAGACTTCGGGTTAAATACATTGTATCAAAACCATGGTAATAAATACTCAAAACTCATCCCTTCCTAATTATTTTACGTTTTACTATTATCTGTGCTCTCAAGGTTAGTTACATCTATTGTGTCCATATGATGGAAATACTACCAAATGCTGTGCAAGAGAACTTCTTCTCCCGGTTCTTCATTCACGGATGTCATGTTGGGAGCTTGAGATCAACCACGATGGAAGTATTTACACCCTGGAAATTAGCAAATACTACAAATCAGACTCTCCTCACCTGCCAACCCCCAAGGCTTGTTATCAAACATTTACTAGCACACCACTGACCCTAAGGTATCAAGTCAGTAAAATTAGCCTCTACCCTGAAGAGCCAATCTGGGTACCTTTGTTGTTTAGTTACATGCATATTCATAACGTATGCTTATGACTGCCTATTTATTTCTTCACTCGTTTATTATTTCCTATGCTCCTAGAACATAAGCACCATGAAATCAGAGACTTTGTCTGTGTTTTTCAGGTGCTGTGACTTGAGCCTAAAAAAGTGCCTTGACCCACATATAGTGGGTGCTTCATATGTGAGTTAAATGAGCAAAGGATTAAATGTCCATAATTTCTTCTTGATAAGAAAGCTGAAGCCAATATTCATGTTTGAATTCATTGATTCCTCTCTAATTGTATCAGTACTGAGTGCTTACAGCAGCGTCTGACACAGGCCAAGTAGCGAATCAAATAAATAATCTTCATAACAATCAGATTTACAGATGAGGAAACTGAGTTACAATCAGGCTAAGTAACACATCTAACGTCACACAGCTAGTAAGTGGCAGAGTCAGGATTCAAACCTAGATAATCTGGCTCCATAGTCCACGTACTCAACCACCACACCGTGCTGCCTAATTACTCCATTTGATTTTGTGTGAGGCTCTGGGGATGTGACTTATTTGAGAACACACTTTGAAATCAGGAAGACTTGAGTTTGAATCTCAAATTTACCATTTTCTAGCCTGTTTCTCCACCTATAAAAAGGAGATAATTGTTCCTCCATTTGGTAGTTGTTATAAGGACTATAAATAATACCCCTAAACTGCTTTGCACATGATAGGCACTAAGTTAAAAATCGTCAGCTATCAGCCGTGGCTTCCTGTGGGGGCTATCTGTAGGCGTGGGGCTCTTTTTAGTCCCCATGCCCTTAGCCACCCACTCTCCCCAGTTGCCTACTCTACCGCCATCATGTAGATGGAGCAAAAGGAGCCCCATGACATGAAGTCATGTCAAGTTCTTTAATGTCAGGTTCTCCAGGAAGTAGAACTAGGACCAATAGATACAGTTACAGGAAACCCTGTTTCAGGTCAGCATAAGCACTTTCTAAACTAGATCAGTCTCTGGAACTTGGACAACCCTGCTCTGCAGAGTCAGACAACCTCCACCATCCCTTTCAACCGCAGAGTTTTCTCCCCTACCCTTATCATTGGAGCTGTGCTGCTTTTATTTTTTTTAGTAAATTTGTTTATTTATTTATTTTTGGCTGCGTTGGGTCTTCATTGCTGCACGTGGGCATTTTCTAGTTGTGGTGAGTGGGGGCTACTCTTTGTTGCGGTGCGCGAGCTTCTCATTGCGGTGGCTTCTCTTGTTGCGGAGCACGGGCTCTAGGCGTGCCGGCTTCAGTAGTTGTGGCACGAGGGCTCAGTAGTTGTGGCTCACGGGCTCTAGAGCGCAGGCTTAGTAGTTGTGGCACACGGGCTTAGTTGCTGCACAGCATGTGGGATCTTCCCGGCCCAGGGCTCCAACCCGTGTCCCCTGCATTGGCAGGTGGATTCTTAACCACTGCGCCACCAGGGAAGTCCCTGTGCTGCTTTTAATATTCCAAATCATCTTTATCTAGTATGGCTAAAGGGTTTTATTATTCCCGAGGCTGGGTTGTTTTGTAGGTTTTCAGTGTTTTAGACATGGAGTGAGAGAGGGAGAGAGGAAAGAAGAGAGAATGAGAGAGGGGAGAAGACTGAGACTTATCTAGGGAAAAACGTACTGAACTTAGGAGGGAGAGCAAATAGAAATGATTGGTAGGGGCTTCCCTGGTGGTGCAGTTGTTGAGAGTCCGCCTGCCAATGCAGGGGACGCGGGTTCGTGCCCCGGTCCGGGAAGATCCCACATGCGGCTGGGCCCGTGAGCCATGGCCGCTGGGCCTGTGAGTCCGGAGCCTGTGCTCCGCAATGGGAGAGACCGCAGCGGTGAGCGGCCCGCGTACCGCAAAAAAAAAAAAAAAAAAAAAAAAAAAAAAAAAAGAAATGATTGGTAGTTATCCCAAGCCTTTTAGGTTAGAGACGGTTGAGAAGGTAAGCTAACTCATTCAACTACCTTGCTGGCATACTTGTTAGATGACAAGCACTGTTCTGGTTGACGGTAACTACATCAGGGCAGTAAAGTAAATTAAATAAGTTGCCCAAGGTCACACAACTGGCAAAGAACAGAGCTAAATTCAACACTGTTCCCTGTCTCCAACCCTTTCCATTTCCCTACAGCTGTCTGTTCTGTGTCTGTCCTGGGGAGAGCGATGGAAACCAGAACAGGAGGTTTCCATAACCAGTCATTATAATTTGTCAGAGAGCCACACTGCAGTTCAAGTAGACAAGCACATTGTCTTTCCCTGCCGTATAAGGAAGTGGGGCTAAACACCATTGCTTTCACTACTGACTCAAGAGGTTATTCAAGTGAGTGTTCGACAGAATGAGAACCTAGGCCTACAGCAGCTTTTAAAAAGAAGAAAAGAAACGTGCAGAAATATTTTTGTGTTTTCTTTTTCTGGGAGCAGAGATAGTTTAACAAGCAGGTTACACCCTTTTCTCTAACTCAACTCAAGGGGAGATAGTCTGGAACTACGTACTGAAGGATTAACCCTTTGTCCGAATACGGCAAGCTGTTTTGGTGTTTGATTATGTCAAATTTACGTACTCGAAAGGCCAAGACAGAGCTGATTCTATGAGGATCATGTGGGAAGTCCTCCACTTCAGTGACTGACTAAAGAAGTTAGGATCTACTTCCGTGCCAGCCATTCTCAGTGTATTTATTAATAAGGCTCCACAGTTTAAGTTTGATCTTCCTGCTCAAAACTCAGAATATTTCCGTGATCACCCTTTGCCATACCAATCAGTCCTAGTGGGGATTTCAGACCACAGGCCCTATAACCAACTCCATGGAGGGAGAAGCTGAGGCACGAGCAGTAGAAATTCTTTCCTCAGGATCGTCCAGTCCCATCTTGCCATAGGGAGTGCCCATTCTTTCAGATACACCAAAGAAGCATTACTTAGTCTTCTTAGGGAAATGGAAAAGCTATAATTAGTCTGGTCAGCTTCTCGTAACTCCCATCTGTGACCAGACTGCATCTGGGATATTAGTTTCCTAGGACAGACTGCTGTAACAAAGTACCACAAACTAGGTGGCTTAAACAACGGAAACCTATTGTCTCACAGTTCTGGAGACTGGAAATCCAACATCAAGGTGTCAGCAGGGTTGGTTCCTTCTGAGGGCTGTGAGGGAAGGACCTGTTCCAGGCCTCTCCCCTTGGCTTATAGATGGCCGTCTTCATGTTTACATACCGTCCTCTCTGTATGCAAATTTCTTCTTCTTATAAAGATACCAGTCGTATTGAATTAGGGCTCGCCCTAATGACCTCACTGTAAGTTGATTGCCCCTGTGAAGACCCTATTTCCAAAAAAGGTCACGTTCTGAGGTACTAGGAATTAGGACTTCAACATAAGAATTTTGAGGGAGACAAAATTCAACCCATAATATGCCCCAATTCAAAATGGTGGTAGAAATCTATAAGATGTTTTTTCTGAAACTCTAAGGGCGAAAGACCCACTTACTGGTGGTAGTCCGTCTTCCCTCTAGGCATAGGGAATGCTTAGCTAGAAATCACTTAGCCTTTTGAACTTGCCCTTGACATTTACTTTCTGCCTTTCGCAATACAAAATTCTGATCCAGGAAAAAGTCAAAAGAGGTCTCTGAAATGACGCAGTGAAATGCAGCTTCACATACTGTGGCCTATCTGTGGAAGCCTGTGAAACCACAGTGGCAGACAGTCTGGTATGCGGCCATCAGAAGTGGGGGAGGGGGCTTGGTGGGAAGGCTTGGTCGAGGCAGCCTGCAGGGCTCAGAGGCAGAGCGCTAGGAGGAGGTGAGCAGCTTTGGAGCAGCAGGCTGGGAGGCAGCAACAGATGGGACTTTGTGTGTGCCTACGCTGGGTGGAAAGCCAGGATGGCCATTTTAAGTCATTTTTATACATGCTGATCATAACCACTAATCCCCAAATACAGGGGAAAATATAGGAGCCTACACATATTTGTGTTCTGAATCATTTGTCTTTTGTCTTTGTTTTCTTCTATCTTTTCCCCATCCAGCCTTAGGTTTTTATACACTTTTTCCTCTAAATGGCCTTTCTAACTTCAGCTGTGTTTGGCATAATTGGTTACAAATTGTCCACATATTATACCTGGTCTCCTTTTTTCCTTTTTTCTTCAGCCATTGTTTCCCTTTACCCCTTCCTTAAAGCTCTTCTTGGTGTCCATTTCCCAGCTTTAGTCCCGCTTACAGCTACTCTCTGTCTTAGGCCAGATGTGGTCTAGAGAGAGGGTGATTCTATCATTTATTATCTAAACCAGGACACTTTTGAGAGGGAAAGGAGGAGCTATTAATAATTTTCCTAAAAAAGCGGTTCTAAATGGAGACTATTGGGGTAATTTGGGATGGACAGTTATCCTCCCCATGGCTGTTCTCTGTCTCCCACAGATGCTACTTCACCTAGCAACAACTCCCTCTGTTTCTGGATCTTAAAGAGACAGCAACACCATTTATGTTCTGATTCTTCTTTTTGTTTCCACCCCAAGAACCTTTTTGCATTTTTGTCATTGTGAGTTTCAATTTTCCCATATCCCCTTCTCACTTCTTCTCTTTCCTCCACTCTACTCCAGGTATTGTCTCACCACTTGAGTTCCTCTTCTTCCCTTTGTTTTGGTACAATCTTGACTGCATCTCAGGGAGGCCACATTTGTCTGCCATAATACATGCGGGGCAGATTGCCTACATATTTGAAAACACACACACACACACACACGCACAACCACCACCACCATTATCAAATGTTACACAACCACCACGACCATCACATGGGTCTCAGATGAGCCCTTTATTGGACTGTCCACCAATTCAGCACCTCTGCTCAGAGACTAGAACAATCTCTATACTACATAAGCAGCCATACCTAGAACTATCACACAGACATGTTCTGTATATGTGTCTGGGAACTTACAGGACACGTTTTCAATGTGTGTACGTGTATACCCTTTTAGAGTTGAAAATATATAGCCTGAAAAAAAAAATTAGTCAAAGCTGACTGTGCGTTGCCTTCATTATGACTTCAGTAATCTGGATTATTTTAGCCTCTAAAGTAATATATACCAAAAGCCTAGTAATGGCTGCTATAGGCTTAACATATGTAGAAATAAACTTTGAGGTAATAAGATAGAATAAACATTGACTTAGAACCCTTTCAAATGTAGTTCTTTTTATGATTCAGTCATAATTTATGGTTCATTCTGAAAAATCGCTTCAGTTATCAATCAGGGTCATGCAAGGAAGCTGCTTGTCAACTCTAAAATGAGAAAGACAGAATAGTTTTCTTTTGTGAATTACTGGAAACCAAGCTCTAGATGTCTGAAATACTTGACAGTATAGCACTGTGTCCGCTGGAAAAAGCCGTTCTTGTCCTTTTATTTATTTACTTATTTAAGAGTTTTGATCATAATTTTCTCTCCTTTTTTTAAGTACCCTAAAAACTAATAAATGAGGGGAACACCGGTGAAAGGAGATACTTTATGGGAGTGTCTGCTTCCCTCCTTCCTGCCTTTCTCCTCCCACTCCTAGTCCTCCTTCCCTTTTCCCCTCCCCCCTCCTTCTTCTATTTTTTTTTTCTTTTTTGAAGATGATAGGGAGTAACTTATTCGAAAATGAGATTTCATTATAGCAAAAGTAGAGAATTTCCACTAAATCCTTCTGGTTTGATTTTGGAGCCTATGGGAAAGGCTGACTCAGGATGAACTGTTACATCCTTCACTTGTTTGGAGGTGTAATGTACACACAGTTGTAATATACATACAATGAAGTGCACTGATCTTAAGGGTACAGCTGGAAGAATTTTTACATATGTATATACCCATATAACTATTTCCCAGATCAAGATGGAGACGAATTCCGTCCACAAGGCTCCCTGGAGCCCCTCTCCCCATCAATGTACCCAGGCCTAGGGAACCACTGCTCTGGCCTCTGTCGCCTCCAGCACTTGTTCCTGGACTTCATGAAGTGGCGCCCTGTGTGTCTGTGAAAGATCCCCCGTTCACCCATGACCCTGGCTGCCGTGTCATTCGATCTTTCCCTTGCTTTGCTGACAGTCCATTGAACGATTATATGCCAGTTTGCCTGTTGTGAACAATTTGGGTCATTTCTGGCCTTTGGTAATTATGAGTAGAGCGGCTAGTCGTGTTGTCGCACTCCTCCTGGTGGATCACAGGGTGGGCTACACCTTCAGCACTCAATTCTGTGGCTTTTTCCGCGGGAAGCACGGGCGCAACACCGACAAGGCAGCGCTCAGCCCCTCCCTGATTTCCTTCTTCTATTTTTTGTTGTTGTTGTTTCTTCTCCCGTTGAGATTTATTCAGTTGGAAATGTTCTATTGCCGTTGGGTAGCCATATGCTTTAGCCATGATGTCGTTATGTCTCTCTTGCTTAGATATACCTTCTTTAAAAGATTGAGGATAAAAAAAGGAAAAATAAAATTTTCAAACACACTCTGCAGGATAAGTATGTAGTTATGGCAATGACGGAATGGAAATATCTACCAAGGAGCTCTCTAGTGCCCCCAATTTGCGTAGAGTGATTATATCAGCCAGCCTGGAGCTGCTGACCCACCTGTGTTTGAGGAAGTAGGGAATGAGAAGTATAGGAGTTTGAGAATTAAAAAAAATTTTTCATGCCTTTCCATATTTCTGCTCTTAGATATGCTGTTAAAACAAAACAATTACTCTTTCCACTGGGAGTAGTTTCTAGCTTGCTAATTCTTTTTCCTGAGAGCATTTGCAATGAGGTTTAAGTTTTTGATATCTTGGTTCTTATATTTTGTGGATACCTCAGATTACAGGTGGGTGGTCTAATAGGAAAGTGGCCCCAGTTCCTGCTTCATGTCTATCGCTGATAACCTGTGTGACTTTGAACAGACTTCTGTGCCTCAGGCTTCTTAATTAGAAACAGACAATAGCCTTTTTCCTTCTCTATAACACCCAGGTAGGGAGCAATGAGATCTTAAATATAAAGGCTCTTTAGGTGGTAAAGTATCTTTAGCACATAGTTTTCTTTTATTTTTCCTTTGAAATATGAAGACTTTTGCTGGTTGGTTTTCTGAGAAGATGTTAAGTCATACATTCATAAAGGAAACTCTCTAGATTCAAAGTTCAGAATTTGAAGTTTTCCAAAAATTATTCTGTGCTGGACAGCTTCAGCTTACTCCTTCTTCTGGAGAAGCTGCCCCAACCCCAGTTTCAGCCTTTTCTTCTTTTCCCTTTTTTTTTTTTTTTTTTTTTTAAGGCTTCTGGGACAAGCACATTCCTTTACCCTTGCCTTTAAAAGCAATATTGACAATCATCTTGTTTGGAGACACTCTGAAACCCCAAGGTGCTGAGGAAGGATGGTTAAGACAAATTAACATCCAATTTGAGCCTTTTCTCTACTGTAATCAGAAAAGGTTTTTACAGGCTTTTCTGAAACCAAAGTACATAGTGAACAATTGCAGATCTTAGAATCTTGTCACCCTCAGATTCACTAAAATTGTCTTCATCAGCATTTAAATTTCTAACACATGAGATCACATATGTGAAAGTGCTGTGCTTTATAATGTCTGTGATTATAATATCTATAGCCAAATATGTTAAAGTTTAAAAATGCTCCAGGAACCTAAGGGGAAGGGTAGAAGAAGAGCATGTTTGAGCCTAGCAAGTGTGCTTGGGCCAAGCTTGTACAAGCAATCATATGGGTGGGTCAAACTGTTTATTTTTATTATTTTGAAAATAAAATTTTATTTTAGAATAGTAATTTTTAAGTTTACAGAAGAGTTGCAAGAACATTACAGAGTTCTCATATACCCATACCCCAGTTTCCTCTGTCATTAACATTGCTATGCAGATTTTCCACAACAGATGAAACATTGTGTATAACATTATTATTAACAAAACTCCATACTTTATTTGGATCACCTTAGGTTTTGCCTAATGTCCTTTACTTATCTTTTAAGCCCCTTAAAACAGAATGATGTTTTATATAGTGAAACTTTTATATGTACATAATTAGAGATATTGACGGAACTCTATTGTATGTGTGAAGACTGTGTTATCCCCTGAGGACTTTCCACCTGAAATACCCAAGGCCTCCTCTGGTCTCTGGTTTGTTTCCCTTGAGGCTGATAGCAGATTCCTCAGCCTGCTCCACCCTGATGCCAGGTGCTGGAACCCTATCTCTGCTTCACTAAGATTGGTCATCCCAAACAAATGGTAACATCCAGCAGCACCTCCCACTCCCACTTTACAGTTTTAAGCAGAAGCATTAGAGTGAAAGGATTTACCTGGCTGTTCAGCTCCTGACTCTCTGCCCTTCAGCTGTGTCATATCACAGTTATTTGTAAGAGCTTTGACACTAACAAAGGAAAAAAAGACCTGATCCAAGATCCCCGAAATCTTGAAATCTATAGGTTTTGGCCAGTTTAAAAACACCACAATTGTGGCTTCCCTGGTGGCGCAGTGGTTGAGAGTTCGCCTGCCGACGCAGGGGACACGGGTTCGTGCCCCAGTCTGGGAAGATCCCACATGCCGCGGAGCGGCTGGGCCCGTGAGCCATGGCCGCTGAGCCTGCGCATCTGGAGCCTGTGCTCCACCACAGGAGAGGCCACAGCAGTGAGAGGCCCGCGTACCGCAAAAAAACAAAACAAAACACAAAAAACACCACAATTTATGAAAAATACCTATTACTAAAACATAAATTATGGAGGGGCTGAGCTTCCAAACTCTCTCTGAAATATGAGTTAGCAGCAGATAATAGCAGAAAGAATCCGTTTAATTCAGCTTCTGCCTTTGATTCACTTGATGATGTCAGGCAGGGAACTCAACGTTTTGGGGCATCAATTCTTGTAATGAAGGGGTTGGACTAGATGTGTTCTCTCCCAGCTCTAACGTTGTTTAGATCTTTGGCTTTATAACTTCCCTTCATAAGGCTTGTTATTGTCCTTTCTATCAAGGTTACTTCTTTAATGTTGTTATACGTTTACTGGCAAATCACTTTAAAGGGGGAATAAAAGCTAAATTTAGGTCAAACACTAATTACAAATGAGTTGCTTTCAAGGTAACCAGTTTTTTGATTTATAACAGTTGGTTTGTCTTTTAAAGTTGATTTTGTGTGGAGATATAACACTTACATGCAATGGAAACAATAAAAATGAAAATACATAGGGACTTCCCTGGCGGTCCAGTGGTTAAGACTTTGCCTTCCAATGCAGGGGGTGCAGGTACAATCGCTGGTCGGGGAGTTAACATCCCATATGCCTCATGGCCAAAAAAACCAAAACATAAAACAGAAGCAATATTGTAACAAATTCAAAAAAGACTTTAAAAATGGTCCACATCAAAAAAATCTTTAAAAAAACTTTTAAAAAGATAATGATGAGGAAATGTAGGTATCTTCTTGTTATCTTCATATCAAAAAATTAATTGAAGGAATCTACTTATCAGTGAGTGAACCTAATATTCTTGACTCAGAGGTAGCCCTTAAAACTTCTTAATAGCAACTTTATCAGCACACTGTGAGTTTGTTATCTACATATAAATAAAGCTGGCAGGAGACACCTTCCATAAAAGGAATGATTGAACTGACTTCTCAAATAGGAAGACATCAAAAATCAAGGAAGAGAGTAAGAGCTCAAGCCATGGGGTGGAAATGGTTACTGGGTTTAGCCATCTGCTTTGGTCTTTCCTGTTCCACATGTAGCTATATAGTTTACATAAAAGTATCTCTCCAGAGGATCAGAAAGAAGAGATTTATGGAGCCAGATGTGAGTTAGCATTTCTACAGGTGTGGCTCTGCAGCTGAAAGAACATGTTGTACCAGGGATGGAGTTTCTTATTATGTAATCAATATAAATTACCACTAGACTTTTACAGAGGTTGATAAAGCAAACATGCATCATTTGGATTGGCCTTCTGGTATATAAAGAGAACCTGCTTCACTTGGGGCACAACGTGAAAAAATGCACCATTTAGTATTTATAAAAGACTTGGTAGCAAATACCATCACAGTGATCAGGCAAAGTCATTCCAGTTTGCACACAGAGGGAATAGCTGGTGAATAGATGGAAATGGTGTATATGTGTTTTTCTTCATCAGGAAAGACAAGGGACGGGTCATAAATATTTGTAAAGCTTTCAGCATCTGATAGGAAAGGGCCAAAGGATGAAAATGATTAGAGGACTGGGAAAAAAAATAGAACACAAGAGAATTGATGAAAATGAGTAGAATTAGTTAAACTAAAGAGGCATATATCCTATTTAAATGGTACAGAAAGTCAGAGCTATTAAAAAAACATTAATTTGGTAAATTGCAGAGCACTTTAATAATTATACACAAAAAGAGGATTTGAAAATTCTAGACAGTGAGAGTGAAAATGTTGCTGGTTAGTTAACTTTGTGTCAATAGATTAGCACAAATGTTTTGATTTTTTTAAAAACTGGGTGCTTTTATGCTAGATTATCTAATGAAGCAAAAATGAACACTCTAACACTTCTCATATGCTTAAAGCTTTTTTGATTGAGTTTAACTGTATTTTTCAACTATCTTATATCTTATTAATTTTTTAAAGTTTCTTAATCTATTAATTACCAAGAGAGCTGTGATTGTGAATTTGTCTACTTCTACTTGTAAAATTTGTCATTGTTATTGTTGATATGTTTTAAGGCTGTGTTATTTGATACACATACATTCATAATTTTTAAATCTTCCTGATGGAGTATTCCTTTCATTAATTCACCTTAAATTCTATTTTGCCTGCTATTAATATTGCTATGATGTCTTTCTTTCTATGGTTATTCACTTATTACATGTTTTAAACCTTTCATTTTTCAATATTCCTGTGTAATTATTTTAAAGTGGATCTTTCATAAATAGCATACAGATAAATGTCTAATATAGTCAGAGATTTTTATCATTTGATGTATGAGATAAATCCATTATATTTGTTATTATTGATGATATATAGGATGTTTGAAAATTCTGAAAACTTAGGACAAACTTAATTTTAAATAATAAATTAGGTACATTTTAAAGTAATTTGCTCAATATGTTTTTGTTCTTCAAGCTTCAGACAACATTTCAAGTGAAGTATCTCTAAATTTAAAGTAATGGGTCCAATTATTAATCTTAAGAAAGCACAGTATATACATTATTTTCCTTGGGTTTCCAGAATTTTTAGACCCTATGTGGTGTATTTATTATATAAGATATATTGCACCTATTATTTGAAAATGTAACTAACCTGCAGGTTAGTTATCTCCTTATCTCCTATAGTAGAAGGTTAACAAGTAATGTCTAACATTAATAAAGCCACCATAATCAAAACAGTTTGGTATTGGTGTAAGAATAAACAAATAGATCTATGAGACACAAGAGAAACTACAGAAGTAGACATCATATTCCCCATGTTTCCAATATTATTGTTATATAAATATTGCTCTTAGCTGATGGTATATACTATGATTACTTTCTATTTCATATACTAGTACCTTTCTTCCCCCACTCCTCATAATTTAATAGTTACTCTATTTCTTTCACCTGATTAGTTTTCTATCATTAAAGCAAACATCAAACTCTTTTCAATACAGTCAGATACATCAGGTAATTTGTCAGGTTTTTTTCCTTTAAAGGCATCCTTCTTGGAAACTGCTTGGAATTTTCTAGGTTTGTTGCACAGCTAGCTGTTCTAAATCTTCACTTCACAGTCACCTTAGGAATTTCCTTCCTAGGATTGAAAGGAATTTCCTTTGCATGTGGGTTGAAATTTGAATCCTGTTTCCTACATCCCATTCTTCCTCTTTCTTTATACCCCTATTTTGATGAAGAAGATCATCTAGGATCTTCCTGAACATGGATGCAGAAGAGACAAAAATTTTTTAGTGTCTTTCATTTATCTCATACTTGGTTGATTATTTGACTGGACATAGAATTCTAGGCTGGAAATCATTTTCCCTAAAACTTCTCACAGTGTGCCTGCATTATCTTCTAGATTCCAATATTGATTTTTTACATCTGATGCCATTTTGAATCCCGAATATTTGTATGTTGCCTGATTTATTTCCTCTGTGGAAGTATTTAAGATTTTCTTTTTATCTTTAATATTCTGAAATTTTATGCCAGTGTGCCCTGGTATTATTTGGATTTTTATTTATTCTGTTGACTACTTAGTGGGCCTGTTCAATCTAGAAAACACATCTTTTAGCTTTGGGAAATTTTCTTATATCATTTTGGTGATAATTTCCTTCTCATCATTTTCCATGTTCTCTCTGTCTCTCCTGGATATCTTACACTGATCCTCTGATTTTATATTTTCCCAAATATTTTCTACTTCTCTGTATCTTATTCTAATATCTGGGAGGCTTCCTTAATTTTGGCTTTATATTCCTTGTTTTTAACCATGATACTTTGTGAATTTCCAAGAGTTCTTTTGTTGTTGTTTTGGATGTTCCTTTCTATAACATCCTGATCTTTTTTCAGAGATACGCTAGTTCTTCTATCTCCTTGGAAATATCATTTATACTTTTAAGTGCTTTTCTGTTCCTGTCTCATCTGTGTTTCCTCTGTGTTCCTATTTTTTTGTTGTTTGTGCTGGTCTCTGTCTTTAATTCTTTCCTAAAAATACTGGTGATCCTTGGCTGGCTGTCCATATATAGGAGTGAGACAATAAAAAACTGATTGGAAGCTCTGAGTACAGGGGGACTGATGGGCCCACTGGCAGATAATGGACCAGTTTTTTTCAATGGGCAATCATCAAATGCCAATATCTCTAGATCTTTTTTTTTAAAGCACATGTTGGGGGTAGGAGTTTATTAATTTATTTATTTATTTTTGCTGTGTTGCATCTTCGTTTCTGTGTGAGGGCTTTCTCTAGTTGTGGCAAGCCGGGGCCACTCTTCATCGCGGAGCACAGGCCTCTCACTATCGCGGCCTCTCTTGTTGCGGAGCACAGGCTCCAGACGCGCAGGCTCAGTAATTGTGTCTCACGGGCCTAGTTGCTCCGCGGCATGTGGGACCCTCCCAGACCAGGGCTCGAACCCGTGTCCCCTGCATTAGCAGGCAGATTCTCAAGCACTGCGCCACCAGGGAAGCCCTAGATGTTTCTCTTGAACAAGTTTATCCAAAGAAGACTTTCACAATCTCCTCCTGGTAATTGTAAGCACAGCTCCAGCATTGTGAGAAGTTTTAGGGCATTGACTGGATAATGGAGGCATCTGCATGGGGTAGTTTCCCATTTGCCTTCACTGGTCCCTGTCAGTTTCACTGGTTTTAGATCATGTTTCACTTCAGTTTCTTGGCTGGAAGTTTTAAGCAGGTAATTCAGGTTTGGATCCCATTCCTTCGCACAGAAAGGGGTCTTCCCCCTTTCAGTCCAGGGTTTGCCTCTTGCTGATAGATTGCTTCCCCATTAGTAGGTTACCATGGGTAGAGTATTCCTATTCCTGTTCATAGATGGAGCACCATCTTCCTAGTTCTTGACTTTCTCCAGGAGCTTTGTTATAGTTTTTCTGTCATGTTAGCAGTGAAATCTGTCACACCTTCAGTCCAGGCTAACCTCTTTGTCTTTGAATTCCCTCTACTGGCTCCCAAACAGTAGATCTGATAGATGAAACTGAATGCTTTGGAATATCTTAATAATCATTGTCACTTTTTTTTAACTTTCAAATTTTCACCTATTTCTTCATTCAGTCTGCATTATTAATTGAGTAAAATTAAATTAACCTATTGGAGATTTAGCCTTGAATATATTTTAAAAGGAAATTTGTGCCTCCTCTGAGATAGCTATGATGGGAGGAAGATAGCTTAGAATGGCAACATTCTGTGTTTGTGTGCAGGTAGAGAACAGTCGTGATGGTTAGAAGAGCTAGTCCCTACTCTTTATTTCTGTTTTTCCATGCTCAACCTCTTAAACAGAGGTGATTCTCCTAAAGGGAGAAATATAAATCTTGCACCTAGAGGATTATGAGGAATATGAAATCTGGAGACGTTAAATTGTACGTACATTAAAGCATTAGCCCAACTATACAAAATTCTTTTCATGATAGAATGACTTGGTTTATTAAAAGGTCTCAAATCATTGCGGGTATAAAGACAACATGGTTTTATGTTTTTTTCTACTAGTACCCCTAACTGTTCTGTTTCAAACTTTCTTTTATCACAGAGTAAAGGGGTCCCTTAAATACATCTCTGCCCAGCATCCAAACTCAAGAAAGATAAATGTTTATTTTAAAATTTAAATCTCATATCTTATCTGATTCAAAGCTCTGCTCCCACCTCTACTCCCAGGATAGAGTCTAGTGGCTTAGAGTTGTATGGCTGAGGCTCTTGAACAACTTCCCGTCCTTCATCCTGGTGAATAACTCTGGAATACTGGCGGGTGAGGAGGTGAGAGAAGGAGGAAGAGGTCTCTACTGGACTTGCCACAATAACTGGTTGTTGTAAAAAAACCTAAGTTAATTTGCCTGGCTCTTTATAGTTAATGTCAGTAGTCTCCAATTATTAGATGTAGGCACTGCTTGCTCCCAGATAACCTCCCAGATAACCAGGTATGTTACAATGGAAACAAGTCTCAGAGACTAAATTCTGCACACATGCAAACATTCATTAGACAGTAGGCATAAAAACAATTACAGAATCTGTTCTGCAGACTTGGAGAAGTTCTCTTTCTGTCCTCTTAGTTGCTCTGACAAGCACCTTATACAAAAGGTTTACTCCCTGGCAAATGTTACAACATTCTGATGACAGGTTCAGTTTCCTTTCTAGCCAGGCCCAGATTTTTAAATGGGCACAAGCCTGAACAGAATCCTAAATTTATGGCACTTCTGCAAATGCAGGGCTTGCCAGATTCCTAATACCTGTACACACTAGGATGAGATCCCTGTATAAGCCTTTCTACACAACCCAATCACGTGTATTGAACACCCACTCATTTGCCAAATGAAAAACTATGTTTATTCAATACTTCCTTTATGCTAATTTACAGGCCTTTAGGTATGAATTTAGATAGTGGTATTTAAAACATCAGTCTTATATACTTTCTGGTGTGTATACTCCTGACTAGGGTCATTCATATACTAACAAACAACAGTTCCTAGGGTACAGGTTAGAGTTAACTTCCACACACATGTATAGATTACACTGTATACACTGAAGTATTTAAATATAAAATTTCAACAGTGGAACATTGGTCATAACTCTGAGCAAACTCTTTGAAAATAAGTGATTAAAGACTCATTCCCAAGGGATGAAAAAAAAGTACTTAAAGAGTTTAGGATGGTAAGAAAATAGTACAACTATGGGAAAGACTAACTTATAGAACATCTGTGTTTACTAAGGAAATGATATTAAGGCTAAAATCCATGAGGATAATATATTCCTCAAGCCCTTACTTTCAAGCTAAAATTAACAATACAATATATGTATAATATTCAGGGTGCAAGTAGTACACCTGATACCAATCTTGCTCCTGGCCTTTGACTGACATTGCTAATTAAACCTAGCATTCTTTCTCATGGCTTCAGAATTCTTTTCAATGCAGTATTCTAGGCAGCTGAAGCTGATAGACTAGAATTGACAGACAAGAGAGAACCTGGTGTAGTACAAAAGGCATGGGGCCTATACTAGCTGTAAAACCTATAGGTAAAATTTTGAACCCTTTCAAGCTTTCATTTACTCATCTGTAAAAAAGCAGGGCTGGGAGTTATGAGAACTAAATGAAATAATATAAATAACGTAGCACAGAGCCTGTAGAGGTTCAATAAATATTAGTTCCCTCCTCTTATAGCCATGATTTTTTTTTTTACCAAGCTGATATATGTTACTTTCAGCTCATGTCTTTTCTATGAGAACAACACTTCATCTAGAGCAAAGTGTACATTCAGCATGGTACAGTTGTCTATATTTTGACTGTCAGTTTTAGTCATGTCTGTCATTGTTTATTTTCCAACATGAAAAGAGAGTTTTAGGGTAGTCACATTGGAAAACAAAGACAATAAGATTAAAATTCCCTCAAATCAACTTTGGAGCCATGAAAATACTAATGCCTTGACAGCTTACTCACAATTGCAAGAGGCTGTGAGCCAACATCTTGCTTTGTATTGTAGAGGTGATGAGAACATATTTTCATTGCTAGAAAAAAATTAAGCTATACAGACAGAAATGGGACATGGGAGCCAAATTCCACAAGAACACCCTTAAGTTTAAAGATTTTTCCCCATCTCTTGACAATATTTAGAAAACCAAAGCTATAAACTTTTAAAAGGAATCTTGGATAGCTTAAAGACATAGTAAGGTCACCAAAACACTTAGCAGATATGGAATTTTTATAAAAGTATTTAAATTGATTAATATTATTCTCAGAAGTAGCATAAACTTAAGAATCAGAAATGCTTACTAAAAGTGAACATATTGTGACTAATTGCCAACTGCTATATAATCAACTCAATTGGCCTAATCCTGCATTTTCAGCAAACAGACAGATCCTGCCCTTATGAAGTGAATCAAATGGTTGGAGATGGCAAATCATCCAATGGGTTATCCTCAGCTGTCTTAACCAGTGTTTTCTAGATTTTTCCAGTTTCTGATACATCCTTGAACTGCCAGGTTATGCCTAGTGAGGGTCTGTTCTCCTTGTCTCCAGTTGGTTGTAATTATACCATGATTTATTTATAAGAATATGTACTATGAACACACTATTGGTAGGATATTTGCATGTTGTTTTTCCAGTAGTCAGTATATTCTTGTCCAGCACTGTGGGTCAAAACTGTGCACCCTGCAATGGCTCCATGGGGTGAGAGCTACAGTCTGCAAGCATTGAATTGGCCATTGAGAGGACCAAACCACTGACTTCTTCATTCTTGTTCCTCTTTGTGGTGGCAGAAGGCCTTCTCTTTCCCTGCACTCAAGTGTGTGCCAGTTTTTGAATTGAGTAGCAGTTTAATGAAAGCCAGTTTATCTGTGAGGCTCAGGCCTTCATTCTGTTCTCAGCCTTTGCATTCTGTCTGAGAGTACCTCCTATCCCCCTTCAGCTGACAGTGCCGTTGCTAGCTGTGTGCGGGCAAGCCTTCTGGCAGCTCCTGGGCCAAAGAGGAATGACTAACCACCCAGATTACATACAGAATTCTTCAGGAACCTGTCTATCAACACAAGCCATCAGCTAAGAAGAATGTTTCCTTGGTCCTTGGGTGGTTTTCCATTTGCTGTCTACTGATTGAAAGTCAATCCATAATCCAAAGTTCAACTCCTATACCGCCACCTCCTTCTTGCCCCAGAGTGGAAGGAGAAGTTTCCCACGACTTAAACCACTGTGTATTATATCTGACCAAAAGAGTTTACTGTTCTTTTCTCTCTACTTCACCATCAGGCAGGAACAATTTTCATTGATCTTTGTCTATCCTACCCTCAATTCCACTGCAAATCACAACTTCAAGCCCAAAGTAAAGGATCAACAAATGCTGAATTGAATTCAGTTAATTGAAGACAGGAATGTTCACGGACACTATTAATACTTCTGATATTATCCTGTCTCCCTGGGGACTCATAACTGGGGAGAGGGGTTGCCAAGTACAATCAGAATTGGCTGGAGAGTTTTTTCAAACTACACAGGCTGATAATGTGGATTGTTCTGCTACTCAGGACGTTCTGAAATTATCCCTGCCCATTCCTCTCCAACACTCGTCCTGGTTGAGAACCTTCAAAGAACCTTTCTGTCTAAGACACACCATTCAGAACTTTCTATTTACTCGTATTCATTTTAATGAAAACCTCATAAAACTAGCCATGGATGTGTTTTCATCATATTCGAAGTTTAATTGACTGATAGCTTGGGCACGATGGAAATGCTTAGATAGATTATCTTAAGTTACATTTAAACAAAACTATTTACAAAAAATCTACTTCTTGGATGGGCTACTTTTAATGTTTCCTAAACAAGTTATTGTAGGTGGGCCAATTTTCCCTCTTTGCTTGTCATTTTAGAAACCCATTTGGACATGTTCTATCCCTGATCTAATTCTCTCGCCCCACTGGCTACAGAGTAGTGCGTTCTTGTTTGAAAGGGTCAAAAGATTCAGAATCTGACATCCAAAATATGTGCTCTTTTCCCTTTTTTTTTTTTTTTTTTTCTGGAGTCAAAACCCCTGAAGTATAAATCCTTTTTAAATGAAGAAAACAGTGCCAAAAGGAATGAAACATTTTTGGTCCTTCTCCAAAACAGAGAGATAGCACTGAAACAGGAAGTGGATGATTTAAATATCCACTCGGCATCTTGGCAACATATTTATGTTTAAGGGACTTAAGGTTAAAAGGTTTTAGTCTGGCCTGGGAACACTCTATCTTCCCCTAGGGTTTGGAGCTTTGGGGAAAACTTTTAAGCACTTATCAAATATTTGCAATTAGCCATTTTTCTGAGACCAGACTGTTACTGGGAATGTCACAGGACGGTGTTCCTGGTAAGTAGCATGCCACCATTACTCTCCTGCTTCTTCTGATTATCTCTTTAGCAATCTAGGTTGGTATAGTAGAAAGTTGTTTTATTTTCTATTAAAGAAAAGAATGCAGTCTCCAGTTCTGCTTCTCCCAAATCTGGAACTACACAGAATGACTGAACAAGCAGAATGCAAAATCGGGGCTCAATTACTTGTGTATCCCAGGTGCCACTTAAGGGCTCCATCCTCCAGGAAAATTCACCTCACCCCTATCTAAGTTATGTACCTCTCTGCTCTCACAGCACCACCTGTTCATACCACTATCATTTATTTTCTTCCTTTCCTTCCTTTCTTCTACCTCTCTTCCATTCCTCTTCTTTCTTCCATTTTTTTCCCCATTCTTTCAGGTAGTGCCTTGTAGATCATTTGTTGAACTTTGGATTTTTTTCTGTATAAAACAGGAAGCAATTAGAAAGTTGTAATCAAAAGAGTGATGTGAACTGACTTAGAGTTTACATCTGACTCCTGTGTTGAGAACAGAATGGCATGGGGAGAGTGGGGTAGTGGGGAAGCTGATGTAACTGAAAGATAATGATGGCTTGAGCTAGAGTGGCAGTGATGGAGATAGTGAAAAGCGATCAGCTTCTAGATATTTATTTTGAATGTAGAGCCATCAGGATTTGCTAATGAATTTGAGAGTGAAAGAGAAACAGGCAGTGGTATTCTGGAGCCAGCTCATTAGAGCTCATGAGAGCCAATGCTAAATTTTTAGGAGTTTTGTAAGACAGTTATTAAATACAAGCCATATAACAAATTAATTATATAAACTTCTAATTAAATGTTATATTAAAATAAAAGTAACGAATACTAAAAAACTCATCATTTCCTAATTATCTTATTACATTTTACAATTACCTATGCTCTTGAAGTTATTTATATATTTCGTGTCTCTATGGTGGAAACACTACATAATGGAGAGCCACTATACATCTCCTACCAACTTAGTATTCAATGATGTGACATTTGTAGCTAGAAATGGATAATGATGGGAGTATTTATACAGAGAAGTTGGACCTTCCTCTACCTCCCACCCTTCAGAGCTGAGAACCTGCTGTTACATGTTTACCAGCAAATCACTGGAAAAAAGGAGTCAAAATGAGCTTAAGGTTTTTGGTTTAAGAAACTGGAAGAATGGAATTTCATTTACCAAGTTCAGGAAAGATGTAGAAGGAGTTGTGAGGGTGGAAATCAGTAGTTCGGTTTTGAACATTTTGAATTTGACATAACAGTTATGCATCTGATTGGAACTGTTAAATAAGCAGTTGGATATACAAGTCTGGGTTTCAGGGAGGAGGTCCTGGGTGAAGATATGTATTTGAGAGTCATCAGCATTTGCATGAGATTTAATGCCAAGAAGCAAGATGAGATCAAGGCAGTGAGTTAGATAGAGGAACACAGTCTTAGGACAATTTCTGTGGTCCTCCGACAATTAAAGATCAGAGTGAAGACCAGGAGCCATCCAAGGAGAATAAGAAGAATGGCTAATGGGAGTAGAAAGAGAACCAGGAGGGTGTGATGTGCTAAAAGCCAAGTGAAGGAAGAACTTCCAAAGGGAGGAAGTGATTGTGTCAAATACTAATAGGCTAAGTAGGACAGTGACTGAGAACTGATCAATGAATTTAGCAATGTAGAAGTATTGATGACCCTGAAAAAAAAATGCAGAAAAAGTCGGATCGGCATGGATTCAAGAGAGGATGGGAGGAAAAGAAGTAGGAACAGTGAGCAGAGGCAACTCTTTTCAGAATTTTTGTTGAAAGAGGAGCAGAGGATTGGGATAGTTACTGAAGAGACATGTGAGTTTAATAAAGATTCTCTTTTCTTAATTTAAGATGAGATATATTTAGGCATGTTTGATGATGGAAATAATCCAGTGGAGAAAGAAATATTGATGATGCAGAAGAGAAGTAACAGTTGCTAGAAAAATGCTCTTGGGTAGGTGAAAAAAGGTGGAACCCAGAGTGCAAGTGGAAGGTTTGGCCTTAGATAGGAACATGGACAAATAAGGCATCACTGCAGGAGGAAAGGTAGACTATCTGGATTCAGCTATAGGTAGATTGGGAAATGTGGTGGGAGCCTGTGAAGTTTCCATCTGATTACCTCCATTTTTTCAGTGAAATAGTAAGCAAGTTTATCAGCTAAGCATTAGAAAGGAAGAGGAGATTTGAGGGGTTTTAATAGAAGAGAGGATGTTTAGACTTGGGAAACATAGTAGAACTGCCAGGTAGCACTAAGGATCCACTCAACATTAGTAGTAATCAATTTTAAGTAAAACCAGTCAGCTTAGCTGTGAGTTTCCTCCAGCTGGGTTCAGCTGCCTGCCTGCTAAATGGAAAGTAGTGTTTAGAGTGATGAATCAGGGGCTGTCATCTGTGAAAGAAGGTGGGAGACTGAGATATGTTGGAGGAAAAGACCATTGGAGGAGAGGAGCTCAAGGAACTAAGAGGCCAGGGTATTAGAAGGATCACATACATGAAATTTGAAATTTCTGAGAATTATGGCAGGCACCATATTGAAAAGAGTTACAACCAGGAGCTAAAATCTTCTAGAAATAGAGGGGAGTAATGCAGGAATCAGTAGATGACTACAACAAGGAGGGGTAGTGGGTAGTATTTTTAGGGGGAAATGAGGCAAAAATGGCAAAGAGGAGTAAGGAGGACACCTCCTTCACCTCCAGGCTCTGTGATACGAGGGTATGGATGTCAGAAGGACTGTAAATTGTAAGGGGATATATGAAGCATGAAGTTGGAGGGAATAATCAAAGAGTTTTCAATGTAGAGTCTTGGTTGATGACTGACCCTGAGTTCTAGAGAAATCAGGTAGGGGGATGATAGGGGATCAGAAAAGGAGATGTACAGAGCCAGTTGGGCATGGAATATGGGTAATGTAGGAGGATCTGAAAGTCTTGGGAGCCTTGAAGAATGTAGGGCATGATACAATCAGTCCTGATGATCTCATATTCAGACTATAATAGTAAGTCTGGGACTGTTGTTAAGGAGGGAGGGGTTTCTTTCCAGGAACATGCAGAATTCTGGGGCTTCTTTTTCAATCCAACTGAGAGTTTAGTGGAGGCTTGTGGAGGGGTTGTTTACTAGGAGCACACAAAGCTCTAGAGACCATGTTTACTCCTGCATGATATCTGTTCCTTCTTTTCAGCCCTTAGCTCACCAAGGTTTAATAACATGTTTACTTCACAGTCTTCTGCAAACTTGAACTTCACCTTGCTCATGTCTGTGTCCCTAGTCCTAGCATTCTCCTGTAATAAGCTCAGGAATATGAACAAATGAATGAATGAATGGGGGTTTGAGTGAATGATAATTCTTTAAAGGTTTAGCATTGGAAAAAATAAACAAGCAAACAAAGTGAGAAGCAGCTTCTGCTCCCACCCAAGATCTTTCCTCAACTGACTTCTCCCTCCTGAGTTTTGAACTCACTAGACTCTTGACTCTCACTTGCAATCTTAGCCCAGCCCTTCATGCTCCATCTTTCTGACTGGACTTCATCATCATCTATAACTGGGTATAACTCCAGTACGTGAATAGAGTGACCAAGCCCCAACTCTCCTGACCCACCTCACTGCTTGCCAAATTCTGAGAGAGCACTTTGAGCACAAGTTTTGACCCTTCACTGGCGTGTATAGGATGACCTGGTGAGCTACCTGGTCTAACTTTAGTGGCCCTCAAAAACAGTATCTAGCTGCATCCCCTCAACCTGAATCAATCATTATTCACGGTTGCTCTTGGTCCTTTAGTATACTTAGTTAATGGTGCCATCTTGTTTTGTAAGGAAATAGTAATTCTAATCAGCTTCAGCAGGCTTCAACTTGAGACCTCTTTAGGGAATAAGGTGGGTGGGTTAGGGAATTTGATGTGTCTGAGATTTACTTATAAGATTTAAAATCTCCATTTAGAATTGTCTGTGTTTCTAAGAATGATATTTATTTTCAATTAACCATATTTCTTGTCACACTGTGGTGAGCCCTAAGAAGATTATAGAGAAGGGTAAAGTCAGGGACTCTGAGATTGTTAGAACCTGGATAAAAGCTAAATGATCACACGTAAAACCACAGAGAACAGGATAAAATGGTACGTAGTTAAATGACAGAAAGTAGAGGTCAGACCCCAGCCAGAGAAGGAGAGGTTAAATGGAAGTCGTAATGATCTAGTAAGATTTCTTGGAGGAGATGGGGTTTCAACTGGGCCTTGAAGATTAAGTAGGATTAAGACAGAGAAAAAAATATGTCATGTGGAGGTATTTATATTAAAATGCAATAATACAGACATTATTGTAAGACTTTATGGAGAATGTACTGACCTGGTGATAGTGGACAGTGAATGTATAGGAATAATGAAAGGTGAAGTTGAGTCCACAGCAGTGGCTATGAAATGGGCTCTCAGCTCTTCCACTGTTGGGAGTGTAATTGCCCAATGCCTCAGCAGCCGCACTTTAAAATCTGTGTTCTCGCTGAAGCTACAGGTCCCATGGAGCTTGACAGGGATATGTCAGGCTTGTTCCTGGGAGGTGTGGGACTCCTCTGATGGATGGCTTTGTTCTGAGGATTCCCCTGGGTCTTGCCTGACTTTCTTAGAACTGCGCTCTAGTATAAAACTCTTCTTACCTACCTGCCTGCCTTCTCTCCCTCCTTCAAGAAGGCCAGCCCTGCATTCCACTCTGTGGTTCTCCTAGCTTCTCCTGGCTCTTCATGATCACCAGCAGTGTTCCTCAAGTCAGCTGCTGTGATATCTTCACTAGCTCCTTCAGGGTCATCACCATTTTTTATGGTTTTTAAGGTTGAGGGAATGTTTAGGACTATGAGATCCCAGTCCAGGGTTTTATTTTAGCTTCTAGAAGCTGACAGTGTCTAGGGTTTTGACTAGGCTGAACAACTTTAGTGAACTAGTTGGATTGAAAAATCTGGTGTTTGGGGCTTCCCTGGTGGCACAGTGGTTAAGAATCCACCTGCCAATCCAGGGGACATGGGTTTGAGCCCTGGTCCAGGAAGATCCCACATGCTGTATAGCAGCTAAGCCTGTGCACCACAAGTACTGAGCCTGAGCTCTAGAGCCCGTGAGCCACAACTACTGAAGCCCGCGCGCCTAGAGTCCGTGCTTCGCAACAAGAGAAGCCACTGCAGTGAGAAGCCCATCCACTGCAAGAAAGAGTAGCCCCCTTTCAGCGCAACTAGAGAAAGTCCATGAGCAGCAACAAAGACCCAATGCAGCCAAAAATAAATTAATTAATTAATTTTTCAAAAAGATTATATCATGTTTAAAAAAAAAAGAAATCTGGTGTTTGAACCAAATGCGTAGAAAGAATGCAAGTAGAGATAGAATACTTAATATGATTAACATATGACATTCTCAAAAGAACTTTTTATCAAATAAAACATTTAAAAACTATCTTCCCTCTAAAAAACAGTCAATTAATATTTGTTTAAACCTCTGTAATTGGAGTATATTCCTTCTGTGAAATATCAGTTGCTTAAGAATCTGTCTTTTAATTGCAGTTGTGCTAACCAGGGCCATTCAGCTGTGAATTCATCTAGTCTTCTCTTGACCAATCTAACATACTAGTTTTGCCTAGTGCTGGCCTGTTTTCTCCCAGCATAGCTAAGGGTTTGATAATTTTGTTCAGATAGATAATTTCCTTCCAGTGACAATCTTCCTTCAGTCCTAATATTTAATTTTTCTGGAAAAGTGCAAAAGCTTATATGCACAAACATAAACTGTAGAGTTTTAAAGTAAAACAAAATGTTCTCTCAAGTCCGATGTAGCAGCATCTGGTTATGTGTGTACGTCAGATCTGCAGTTGTGTTTCCAGCACAGCTAGATGAGGTTGCGGAACAGGAGGATCCTGCCATCGCTTTTGGTCTAAGAGTCTCACAGTTTATCACAGTTAACAGCCACTTATTGAAGGAAATTACTGGAGTTCCTGCATTTTCCACTTAGTAATTTTCATATACTAGGGAAAATGGAACTTGATTAATTATATTTAGTTTGCATTTGAAAAGCTACTCCAAGATATTTAAAACCATTTAGGATGTCATTCTTAGATCACGTGTATATTCGCAGCAACAAAACCATTCCTGAACTCTCTATTCAGCCAGTTTAAGCTAGCTGTGGGCTGTTTTGTATATACAACATCAATGAGTTTGGAAGATTTATGTTTATGTTGCTGCTTTGACTGAACTGGCATTTCGGAGGATTTTTGGAGTCTCCAAATGAATGGGTAAAATTTAGAGAGTAAGGACACTTTGAAATGAACTGTGCAGTCATATGATCAGTGTTTTCTGCCAAATACAGGAGAATATAATTCCAGTTGTTCCAATGCAAGTCACATTTCATTGACAATCCCATGGCTTTAGTAGGTGAGGTTTTGCTGAGTCAGAAGGTAGAACAATGAACTTAAGTTTCCTTACACTTCCCTGACGAAATCTGTTTTCTTCCTGGCTTTAAAAATAGTCATTTACTTTTTGTTTTGAAAGAGTGGCTGTTAGAGGAGTAGAAACAGGATTCAACGAGTTGGATTATATGTTGTAGAGAATGTTAATGTTATAACCAGAGCAGTGAAGTGCTGTTTACATTTGCTAGGGAATTGTGATTGTTTCAGTTTTATTTTTATTTTCATTTTTTATCACTAGTCTTATGTAGGGTCAAAATTGTCAAGAGTGTACCTTTAGAGGAGTACAAGGTAGACAAGTTTGCTGGAGGACTCCTACAGGACTATGTCAAAGGAAGGGTTCCGTTTAACAAACAGTTGTTGTCTCAACAGATGCGTACCTGGCTAGAAAGGACAATTTTCTTTGTTTGCTCTTTTGACCACTGACATTTATTTTCATTTTTTAACTTTCTATTTTGAGATAATTATAGATTAGCAGGAAGTTACAAAAATAGTGCAGGGAGGTCCTAAGAACCCTTCACTCAGTTTTCCCCAATGGTAACATCTTACATAACTACAGTATAGTATCAAAATCCAGGAAATCGACATTGGTACAACCCACAGACTTTATTCATGTAGGAAGGACTTTTTAAAACAAGAAATAATTCAGAACAACCACAGTCTTCCTCTAGAACCTGACCTTCTTACTGGGAAGTACCTGAGTGTTGTTTATTGAGCACTTCTCCACACTTTTCAGGGCAAACTCACCTGGAACTGAGCTTTTTTTTAAAAAAAAAATAAATTTATGGGGTTCCCCTGGTGGCACAGTGGTTGGGGGTCTGCCTGCCGATGCAGGGGACATGGGTTCGTGCACCGGTCCGGGAGGATCCCACATGCCGTGGAGCGGCTGGGCCCATGAGCCATGGCCGCTGAGCCTGTGCGTCTGGAGCCTGTGCTCCGCAACGGGAGAGACCACAACAGTGAGAGGTCTGCGTACAGCAAAAATAAATAAATAAACAAATAAATTTATTTATTTGTTTATTTATTTATTTATTTATTTATGGCTGTGTTGGGTCTTTGTTGCTGCGCATGGGCTTTCTCTAGTTGTGGCAAGCGGGAGCTACTCTTCGTTGTGGTGCACGGGCTTCTCGTGGTGGCTTCTCTTGTTGCGGGAGCAGGGGCTCTAGGCATGAGGGCTTCAGTAGTTGTGGCTCATGGTGTCTAGAGCGCAGGCTCAGTAGTTGTGGCACATGGGCTTAGTTGCTCCACGGCATGTGGGATCTTCCCGGACCAGGGCTCAGACCCGTGTCCCCTGCATTGGCAGGTGGATTCTTAACCACTGTACCACCAGGGAAGCCCAAACTGAGCTCTTTTTAAAAATTACATTTCTTCTAAAAGATTATCTTCATAAAGTCCAACCTGTTAAGGACAGAACAGAGTTATTCTTTCATTTTATGAAGTATACAAAAACTAAATGGTAAAACCATATGGGAAGGCAGAACTCAGTTGGCACAAATTATTTAGAAAGCTAAGTGAGGCAGGAGTTCTCTTACTCACTTCATTATTTAAGAGACCTTTTAAGACAGAAGATATTGTTTTTTATTTCCTCATATAAGATTTGCCTGAAAAGTCACAGGTATGTGGCAGCAAGACTAGAATTTTCAAACAATGTTTTTCCTCAGGGTAACCTTCAACCCATTGAGCTATAACCTCATCTTAATGAAGCCACAGGAGTTTTCCCTTTTCCCCTTTTTCCTGGTTAACTGTTTTCAAGTTGTACATATATGGATCATAATTTTTTTAGAAGGAGGCAAGACACACACACACACTTACATGAATTGTTTTGCTTTGTTTTTTTTCTCACGGTGTACTTATGCTATCTTGAGTGTAAAGACCAAAATATTCTTTTTAAAAAAATTTATTTATTTTTGGCTGCTTTGGGTCTTCCTTGCTGTGTGCGGGCTTTCTCTAGTTGCGGCGAGTGGGGGCTACTCTTCGTTGTGGTGTGCGGGCTTCTCATCGCGGTGGCTTCTCTTGCGGAGCACGGGCTCTAGGTACAGAGACATGGAACCTTCCTCTGAAGTAGACCATACATTCCAAAATATCTCTGGCAGAGTCCGGGGTCTGCTTCTGATTAGATAATTGATATAAACCTCCCTCCAATAAACATTGACTCCTTCAAAAACAGAGGAACCCAAGAATAAAACGTATCTACGTTTTGAGTAGAAAGCCTTCTGTGACAATTAGTTATCAGAAAGCAGTTTACTTTTCCTTTTAACAACCAGCATTAAGACCTAAGAAGCAAAAAGTATGCTGGATGAAATTCTAGTTGAAACTTCAGATCAGTCTTGGATCTATTCTAGACAGTATCGGGTTTACTATTAACCTTAAGGTAGTACTTCCACATTTATGGTGTTCCATCCTTATCCCACAAAGCTAAATTCATTGCTAATTATAAGTAATATACTTATAATTATAAGTAATACTTATAAGTAATATAAGTATTTACTTATCTTCCAGTTGTGAGACAAGTAAATACTAGGGATATAACATAGCTAACGCTGCTGTATGATATATAGGGATGTTAAGAGAGTAAATCCTATAAGTTCTCATCACAAGGAGAAAATTTTTTTCCCTTTATTCTTTTCTTCTTTCTTTTCTTTTCTTTCTTTTTTTTTCTTTGCGGTACGCGGGTCTCTTACTGCTGTGGCCTCTCCCGTTGCGGAGCACAGGCTCCGGATGCGCAGGCCCAGCGGCCATGGCTCACGGGCCTAGCCGCTCCGCGGCATGTGGGATCTTCCTGGACCGGGGCACGAACCCGTGTCCCCTGCATCGGCAGGCGGACTCCCAACCACTGCACCACCAGGGAAGCCCCTTTCTTTTCTTTTTATTGTATCTATAAGAGAAGATGGATGTTAGCTGAACCTACTGTGGTAATCATTTCACAATATACATATGTAAATGAAACCATCGCGCTGTATGCCTTAAACTTATACAGAGTTGTAGGCCACTTATATCGCAATAATTTCTTGTTGCTAATAAAATATAAATTGTGGAAAGTAAAGCATTGTTTTCACCTCAGAATATTTTGGTCTTGGGACTTCCCTGGTGGGGCAGTGGTTAAGAATCCACCTGCCAATGCAGGGGACACAGGTTCGAGCCCTGGTCCGGGAATATCCCACATGCCACAGAGCAACTAAGCCCGTGGGCCACAACTACTGAGCCTGTGCTCTAGAGCCCTCAAGCCACAACTACTGAGCCCACACGCCACAACTACTGAAGCCCGGGGGCCTAGAGCTATGTTAGCTATGTTATATCCCTAGTATTTACTTATCTCACAACTGGAAGATAAGTAAATACTTATATTACTTATAAGTATTACTTATAATTATAAGTATATTACTTATAATTAGCAATGAATTTAGCTTTGTGGGATAAGGATGGAACACCATAAATGTGGAAGTACTACCTTAAGGTTAATAGTAAACCCGATACTGTCTAGAATAGATCCAAGACTGATCTGAAGTTTCAACTAGAATTTCATCCAGCATACTTTTTGCTTCTTAGGTCTTAATGCTGGTTGTTAAAAGGAAAAGTAAACTGCTTTCTGATAACTAATTGTCACAGAAGGCTTTCTACTCAAAACGTAGATACGTTTTATTCTTGGGTTCCTCTGTTTTTGAAGGAGTCAATGTTTATTGGAGGGAGGTTTATATCAATTATCTAATCAGAAGCAGACCCCGGACTCTGCCAGAGATATTTTGGAATGTATGGTCTACTTCAGAGGAAGGTTCCATGTCTCTGTACCCAGATGAACCCAGTTTTTCGTAGTGAAGAGCAAAGTAATTAGATTTTCTTTTTCAGAGCAAAAATTATTTTTAGGCTGAATCTAATGGGTCATATTTCTCCACTCAGTAAATCTTGCAATTATCACTCCTCTCTGGAAAATGTAACTGAATGATCCACCGCTGCTGTGCCAGAGCTTCTGTGGGTCACCACAGAAGCAGGTCAGATCACAGCCATGCTCCAGGAGGCTGCTGGATGCAGTGCGAAGTTGGTGTCTGTGACACACTCCAAGATCGAAACCAAGCAGTCAACCAGTGGCAGTAGTCCACATGCCAACATTTTTGTTTATTTGTAATGGAAAACTTTAGGAGGGAAAAACAGGAGACTGGGTGCCAGAGGTATGTGGTAGAGATTTCTATCATGTTCAATCACTGAGGAAAATCTGAACTGGCCACTCTAAAGAGGGCCTTTCTTTGAAAGGAAAGGCAGTAGATCCAGATCCAAATCCTAGACAAATGTCTTCTTCCCCCCCTCCTCTGTGAGCTCTCCTGATGTTGCTAAAAGAAAGAGGAGCTGAGGACAAGGAATCTGACCAGAGCGAGGAGGGCCCCAGATGAGGCCCAGGAGAAAGAACCAAGGGCCTAGCATGGAGAACACATTTGAGGCATAAATGGCTCTCTCTGGGAAATTAAGGAGGATTCTCCACGCCATTCTATGCCGTCTCACTCCGCTACCTTAAGTCTCAGCTTAGATGTCACTTCCTCAGGAAAGCTTAACAGATTCAAGTTTGGCTAATAACCTCTTTCTGTGCTATGACAATGCCCGATTCTTCCTCTAGAGCAAGATTATCACACTGCATTGTGATATTTGATTTTCATATCCCTACCAGACTGCAAACTTAATAGAACTGGGACAATGTCTTTCATGTTTATAATTTTATTCTCTTTGCTTAGCACTGTGTCTAGCACATAGTGAATACTATAAACGTGTTGTTTTGAGCTGGTGTCACGAGGCCCAAATGATATCCACACCCTTAGTGTTTGGGATACTACAGATTGCTTAACAAAAGTGTTTACCTTCAGAACCTCAACCCAGCCCAATAGTGTTGAAACCATCTCTGTCAAGTTTTGTAAAATTCAGTAAACAGCTAAGAAGCTATTGTGTACAATCATTGTAGAACCCCACGATGACTACACATGAAACACATGCTTTTATAGAAAAGATTAAGATAGCCAAGAAAATATACCCTAAAAGAGAACAGGAACTGAAATAACGGATCTAGTGAAAATCAGACATGGTCTTATAATTTTGTTAATGTGCTTATGTTTCACCCTTCTACTCAGTTCAGTTTGATTTTCATGAGAATTTGGATCTAAAAAGGGAATATTGAGCCCATGTCTGTATATATGGTAACCAGAAACTTCTAAGACATAGTCTAAGTGTAACTTCAGTCCATACTGATAAGGGTGGTCTTTCTACACTACAGTAAGGTTAAACTGACTGATCTGATGATTTCAACACTGTGCAGATGGACAGTAATCTGAAAGCTATGAATAGAGCTGCCCTTTTAGCCATTTTACTCCCAAGTCTGTTGGTTTCCACAGGAAAATATTGTTCTGTTTTTTTGGACTGTGTTGGGTCTTCATTGCTGCCTGCAGGCTCTCTCTAGTTTCAGCGCGTGAGGGTGTGTGGGCTTCTCATTGCAGTGGCTTCTCTTGCTGCGGAGCATGGGCTCTAGGCACGCGGGTTTCAGTAGTTGTGGCACGTGGGCTTAGTAGTTGTGGTGCACAGACTTAGTTGCTCCATGGCATGTGGCATCTTCTGGACCAGGACTCAAACCCGTGTCCCCTGCATTGGCAGGCGGATTCTTAACCACTGTGCCACCAGGGAAGTCCTCAGTTCTGTTTTTGCAAAGAAGAGCAATACAATCTAGGAGAAATCTGTCACAGTAAAAATAGGTAGAGCACATTTAATCTTCCAGATAAAATACTTCTGGGACTAAAAGACTGCTGAAAGATATGTGAAAGTCTAGATGTTGGATGATCCTATTCAGTTACCATTATGGGATATACAGAATATTGGAGGAAATGTTATATAGTACAAAGCATATAGAAAGTAGTATATAGTATAGAGAAGAATCATCTTCTCAGTTACTGGAAGAAGACTTTTTGACCGTATTATCCATTAGAAATATTTAGATGATCTGAAGGTCTACCTTGCTCCTTTAGTGATTAATATAATTTAAAATGAGATTCTCTGTAAACACTAGATGTCCACAGTTACCCAATTAAAAAAAAAATTCTATGTGTTACTTTGCAATACTGGCCAAATATTTTTTTCCTGGAAGGTGGGGTAGGAAGAAGCAGGGGGTGGTGGAGAACTGTAGAAGTTTTGACTTTAAAATATATGTGAGCATACCCATTATTTTGAAAAATTTAAAAGAAGACTAGTAATGTAACATGTTGTTTTACATTAATCTTAGACTACATTTATAATTAATTTAAATACAAAACTAAGGCTAAACAGCTGTCAGTATTATGGTTAAAAATTATACCTTAACAACTAAAAATAATAATGATATTATTTTAAAATAGGGAAAGGAGGGACAGTTAAAAAAAAGTGTTAAGTGTACAAATTTCCCTATGTCTTATAGTAGAGAGTCAGGTAATGTCTAAAGATGACATCTGTAGTTCAAACAACAATAATTATAACCCCAGTCTGTCTGTCTATCCATCCATCCATCCATCCATCCATCCTCCATCATTTCCTTGTTTCCTTCAAAGATTTAGCAAATAATTCTTATAAAAACGGGTAAACTACAGCACACCAAATTCTCCTATTGGCCAGACACTTATATTATAGGGGAAAGTCCTAAACTATTAACAAAACAGTTAAGACTAAAATCACAAAACAACTGACAACTTTGTGACTTTTCACCAAATTCTTGCTCAAGATGGTGCCCATCCTTGGGCAATTCTGGATTATTTTAGGTAGAGTACTGCTTGCCAAGTTGAAGTTATACTTTGAAGGGAAATCAGAAATGTTCATTTTTAGAATTTTCTGTTTAATGAGATGCCAATAGCTCTCTTTTACTATGCTAATGTCTGGGCCCAAAAAGAGGTTTGCCAGGTATGTGGGAAAATGTTATACCTCCTTGCTTTGTTCTGACAATTTGTCTGGTGAATGACAATGGGTAAATGGAATGAAGAGAGACTTTCTAGAATTTCTAGAATCACGTGTCTAAACAGGACTCGAGGTTGATCAGTTCACTTGTCAAGCTTGTTCCGCAGCATGGTACAAACAAGACATTTAGTAGACTGATGGAGATTTTATTCTTCAGTTGAATGTCATAATGTGGTGATTTTCATAAGAAATTTGACAAAATTTAATGTTATCATTTTTTAAAAGAAAAATACTAACTAGCATACTCTTGGAATGTTGTAGGTATTTGATAATTGTCATATGAATGAAAGCTAACACTATAAATAATTTATGACCTTGATACCTCCTTGTATAAAAGTATTTCAAATTTCTAAAACAGGGCCTCTTACCATCACTTTTTCAAACATCCTCCCCAGACCTTAAAGCAACTTGTGCTACTTCATTTGAAGAGAATTAGGTATGTTTTATTGCATTTTTTATACTCAGCTTTTTCTATTTTGTGATACAGTTGGTCGTGTCTATCTCCCTGACAAGATTGTAAGTACTTTGAAGGCAAAAACTGTGCCTTCATTTACCTTTGTTTCCCTCCCTCTCCAGTGTGACTAGTACAGTACTTTACACATGGAAGCTCTGGACTCAGGTCAATAATTGTTGAGCTGCCTTGAGATGAAACTGTCGGGTAGATTTATAGAAAACTTCCTATGTAGTAGGCTTGTGACAAGGATCAAATGTGATCATGACAGTGAAAGTTTTGACACTATAAAAGATTTTAACTGGTGTTAGTGGTTATTATCGCACCCACCCATAGGTTGGAAATTTTAACTTGGAGCCCTTAAGCAAAAATTCTACAGTCTCCATTTATCTCATTTACCCATTATCTTTCACCAAATAAACTAATCTCCTCTGTGGATCATTCTACCCACCCGAACTGTCTCCTCATCTATGTTCCTTGAAATGCCAGAGTTGCTGAAGGCTTGGGGAAAATTTATTTTTCACATTATCCTCCTATGTATACACTGACATAATCTCAAAAGAAAAATTTGCATAATTTTTACATAAAAGGTGTTTGTGAGGACAAAATCAAACAAGTAACTAAGGCCTTAAGCACTCAATAGAATGAACACAGTACCTAGATATTTGCATGTTTCACTGTTTACAGGGCAGCAAATATCTGCATGAAAAGTAAAACATTCAGCCCCTGAGATAACCGACTCCAAATTGCCAAACACTAGGTATCTTGTCATCCACGTCTGGTTGATAGAATGTGAATTTTTCCCCTTTTTTTGCCAGAAGGCTTCAGCCTTAGGTAAAGCATGGACTTTTCCACATTTTACATGGTACTTGGTGTTGTAGAATTCAGCTTTTGTGCTGTTCTTTTTTCCCTTTCTTGCTATTGCCTGGATCTCATTAGAAACCATTAGTGATGTAATACTAAACCTATGGAATCTTAAACATGCTTTTAAAATCCTGTGGAATAAAGATGTCTCCTACCAAACCAAAAATGCAGTGGGAATAGACAAAGTTACATTTCTTTAAGAAAAAATGACTCATTTCATAGTTTCCAAACTGTTTTGACTGAAGCTTCTCAAAATAAACTTTCTGCAATATGCAGCCTTTGATGTCTGACTTTGAAAAAAGAAATCATTTCTCAAAGATACAATTCAGTCCTTTTTGGGTGTTCGTGTATTTTTGCAGATTAACCTACTTTTATTTCAAGCAGTGAATGACACAATATTAAATAGCCATCGGAATAAAAATGAAAAGTTTGTTTGAAGTGGTCTTAACTCCTACATAAACCAAATATAAAGAACATGCCATATGATTTTTTAAATTACCACAAAAATAGAATTTCCAGAACATTACCAGAAAGGGGATTTGGTCCATTAGGAATAACAAAACAGTTTGGATGTCATGAAAGCAGAAGATTAGGAGTGCAGTTAAGCTTAGTAATGATATTTTTGATTCATATGCTATTTCCGAGGCTAGGCAACATTTTTAATTTTTCACAGTCCTGAACTTTAATCCTTGAAGGGTAATTCAAGTTTCAGAGCTTACATGCTGCAATTTGTTTGGGGTGGCAAATTGCCATTGATTTGCCTCCGGGTTCTTTTGTACTCTTCCAGCTGGGGGACTCAAAGGTGGTCATTTATTAAGTCCAGGTCTACATATGGCCACTGAAACAACTGGTTTTCAATCAAATCTTTAAAAAAAATCCAAACAGCCTGTTTTTGTGCAGTTGATCAGATTGATTTAAGACATCAATTGCTTCTGTTCAAACAACAGTGAATGAAGTAACTGGGTAACTGAACAACCTTTTCTTTCTTTCCTTCTTCTTTCGAGTGTTTCCCTTTGGAGGGGCAGCAAGAGGCTAGATTAAGATGTGCATTCTAGTTCCAACTCTCCCACTTCTATCCGCTGCTTGGCAAATTCCTTAACCTCTCAAGCCTGTATTTTCTCATCTATAAGTGGAGAGAAAAAACACTCTCCTCATGGGTTTGTTTGAAACCTTAAAAAAGAGATGTGTGGCATTTGACATACACTTAGTATATAATAAATATAAATTTCTTCCCAGTTGTCATTCAGTTGCTCACATGGAGTCTTCTGCTTTTTCCATCTTCCCTTGTAATGATAACTTCTCAACAAAAAAATGAGGACACTATTTGATATACAAGTCATTAGACTATTATAAGTATTAGAATCTAAGATATATCTCACTTAGTCAAATTTGAATTCTAGACCCCAATGTCTCTGATGATGGCAAGAAGGGACCATTGTTGGAGTTCATACCTTGAAACTTTTAAAACCTCTAGAACTTAATTTTATCTTAAAGCCTTCTTTTCCTTTCCTTTCCTTCAGAGGCCCTTTTAAGTCTATTATCTGATAATGTCTCTAAACTCCTTGAACCTATATTCCCAGTACCAGCACGGCAAATAATGTTTTCCAAGTGTTTACTACCCATAATGTGAAGAGATTCTTCTATTATTTGGCCTGAAACTGTCATTTCAAAGCATCAAGATTGAGATAAAGCAGGGAATGGGAGATGGGAAAAGAGCAAGGCAACTAACATTTGTAAGATGAGAGCAAAGTTGAATAGAAAAATGAATGGGGTCGGGACTTCCCTGGTGGTGCAGTGGTTAAGAATCCTCCTGCCAGTGCAGGGGACATGGTTCGAGCCCTGGTCCAGGAAGATCCCACGTGCCGCAGAGCAACTAGGCCTGTGTGCCACAACTACTGAGCCTGCACTCCAGAGCCTGCAAGCCACGACTACTGAGCCCGTGTGCTGCAGCTACTGAAGCCCATGTGCCTAGAGCCTATGCTCCCGCAACAAGAGAAGCCACCTCAGTGAGAAGCCTGCACACCACAAGGAAAAGTAGCCCCCGCTCACCGCAAGTAGAGAAAGCCCGCACGCAGCAATGAAGACCCAACGCAGCCAAGAAAGAAAGAAAGGAAGAAAGAAAAAAAGAAAATGATGTACCAGTCATACATTCTGGTAGACTTGGACTTCGATTCCAGCTGTCTCATTCTAGTTCATAGAGCTGTTAAGAGGATGTTGTGTACCCAGCTAAAGCACATCTGCTTTGCCAAATTCGTTAATGCTACTAGAAAATTAATTTTGGATTTATTCTTTTAAATCATTTATATTAATGAGTAATTAGGATAGTTCAAGGTCTTTAAATTGCTATAAAATATATAAGTATTGGGCTTCCCTGGTGACGCAGTGGTTGAGAGTCCGCCTGCCAATGCAGGGGACACGGGTTTGTGCCCCGGTCCAGGAGGATCCCACATGCCGCGGAGCGGCTGGGCCCGTGAGCCATGGCCGCTGAGCCTGCGCATCTGGAGCCTGTGCTCCGCAACAGGAGAGGCCACAACAGTGAGAGGCCCGCATACTGCCAAAAATATATATATATATATAAGTATTAAAGAGGGAGATAAATTAGTACACTTTTTCTCTGTGTAAGGATAATTTCATAATGTAACTTTCAGATTTGTAGAAGTCTTATAATATGTATATTCTTGGTTTTTTTCCCTGTAGCTTCTACTTATTGCTAACCATTTTTATTGCTGAGGGCACCTGCTGTACTACTTTAACACAGTGAGTCTCAAACTTTAGCATTGGAATCATCAGGGGAACTTGTAAAACACAGATTGCCAGGCCCCTTCCCCTGTGTCTAATTCAGTAGTTGTGGGAAGGGGCCCCAAAGTTTCACAATTTCTAATAAATTTCTATATGACACTGATGCTGCTGGTCTGGGGACTACATCTTGAGGACCACTAGGGTGGTATGACGTTCTAGATAAGCATCAAACCCCAAGAGCTAGGTTTCAAGTTGTGCACAAGTGGTGTAAACCTTCCCATGTCAAAGAAAAGGGAAAGGTGATTGGGAGCATCAAGGCTTTCTGCATTGCAGGGCTTCCTCAGGGTGAAATTTCTCATTCTTTCTGAGCTAACCTCTTGCTTTTAGCTGGATTTCAAGAAAAATGTAAGAAGCAGGAAATGAATCTTTATAAGACAGAGGCAGGCCTAAGTTTGCTTAGTGTATAATATGTATATTCTTTCAGAATAATATGGAGATTTCTCCTTTAGTGAAGTCAACTGGAGTTGATTGTTGGTTTGTGAGACTTACAAAATTATATTCAGTTATACAATTAATGCAAAGACCTCTACTTGCAAAATAACCCAAGGTCATTTTATACTTACAACAAAAAATGATCTTGGCCCTTCCTGTAGATTAATCTCCCAAATGATTTAGGAGTCATTAATAGCTCAGTACTTAGACCCAGGGGTCATAGTTAAGTGTTGCATCTGAGAGGGGATACCTCTACAGACTAACCAGAGGAGATGAGACATGTTGGGGGAAATAAATGCATATTTCTCGATTCTTCACTGACTGTCTTCTCCTCTGTAGTTTCATTATCACCATTTTAATTCAGGTTTCAAGAATCTCCAAACTTATTTCCATACTAGCTGGTCCCCTCAATCTTCCCAAACTATCATTTATATAAAAAAATCCTAACCCCCACTGTCTACTCCAAAGAATAGAGTGTGAAATGGACATCCAAGGACATAATCAATACAACCCACTTCCCCAAACCCTCCCAGCCAGGCTTTTGAACATGCTCGCTCACTCATGAATTCAACTCGTGTGTTTCTGCTCAAATGGCTTTGCTCTTTCCCTGAGCAAGAGTGAGATGTCCTCACTCCTTTCTTTTGCTGGTTATCCGAATATTAACTCCTCTGAGAGCCAGTCTTCTCTGTGAAGCCTTTCCTGAGTACTGCAGCCCGTCTAATCCACAAAGAGCAGAGCTCCTCCAGTCCACCCTTCATCCTTTCACCCTTGAGGAGACTGAGGTCTGCAGAGTTCGTGACTTGCCCAAAGTCACATGGCTAGTGAGGAGTGTCACCAGAACCTAAAATTGAGGTCTTTTAACATCTAACCAGTACTTTTCATTATGCAGCAACAGTTGTCTGAATTACTTAAACTAATCATGATAATAGACATTTTACTTATAATTTTTTTTTGGATTGTTGATTAATTGTTCATAAGTATGTAACCTGCAAATGACAAAGTTCTTCCTGGGTCTCTCTTTCCTTTCCAAGTAAAATTATTAGGGCCTCCACCTCCATATTTCTGGGAATCCCCAAGAAAGAGACAGAGTGGTGGGAATACCTATGTTTTTCCGTCACCTCTTGTTCCAAATTCCTGTCACCCTCTTACAGCTTTCCATCCCTTCCTGTCTTTCTCGGCTTCACCCTGAGCATGGAAAAATTCCTTTTTTCCTCATTCCTCAAAGCTATGTTGTTTAAAACAGACTCTGATGAATGGTTTGAAGTGGTAGAGGGACCTTACAGTATAGTCCAGACTGGATCACAGTTTAAAATGAAGTATTTTAAATGAGAAGTTACATGAGACTCTGGTATATGAGAAAGAAATCAGCCTTTTAGCTCTTTGCCTTAATTCTCTCCCAAGCAACTTAGGGGTGGAGGTGTTGTTCACCTTTTACAGAAACAAAGAAAGGTCAAAGTACTTACATAAACAAAACAAAACAGTTTACAAGCAGCTCATGCAGCTCAATATCAAAAAAAAAAAAAAAAAAACAACCCAATCCAAAAATGGGCAGAAGACCTAAATAGACATTTCTCCAAAGAAGATAAACGAATTGCCAACAAACACATGAAAGGATGCTCAACATCACTAATCATTAGAGAAATGCAAATCAAAACTACAATGAGGTATCACCTCACACCAGTCAAAATGGGCATCATCAAAACATCTACAAACAACAAATGCTGGAGAGGGTGTGGAGAAAAGGGAACCCTCTTGCGCTGTTGGGAGTGAAGTAAGCCAGAAAGAGAAAGACAAATACCGTATGCTAGCACATATATATGGAATAAAGAAAAAAAGGTCATGAAGAACCTAGGGGCAAGACGGGAATAAAGACGCAGACCTACTAGAGAATGGACTTGAGGACATGGGGAGGAGGAAGGGTAAGCTGTGACAAAGCGAGAGAGTGGCATGGACATATACACACTACCAAACGTAAAATAGATAGCTAGTGGGAAGCAGCCGCAGAGCACAGGGAGATCAGCTCAGTGCTTTGTGACCACCTAGAGGGGTGGGATAGGGAGGGTGGGAGCGAGGGAGACGCAAGAGGGAAGAGATATGGGAACATATGTATATGTATAACTGATTCACTTTGTTATAAAGCAGAAACTAACACACCATTATAAAGCAATTATACTCCAATAAAGATGTTAAAAAAAAAAGATTTGTAAGAGGAAAGGGGATGAGGGTGTCCTGTTAGCTGCAGGGTTTTTGTAAAAAAACAAACGAACAAACAAACAAAAACAAAAAACAAAAAAACAGTCATCTGCCCTAGACTTATGCCCCTAGTAACTCTAAGGCACAACAAACATTTTGACATTAGTTTTTCTTTAACTTGGTCCAGGTTGAATTTTTAGGCAGTGCTTCCTTCCTCAGTGACCAAGGCAAATTTCAGGGGTCAATGGGTATATTTTTCACCTTCAATTTCTGCATACATAGTTAGGAAAATAATCTAGCACTAGTATACAGAATGCAATGAGATTAGGAAGAGGATAGAAGCAGAACATGGGAGTTTGCTGACATTTACTGAATGTTTTCTTCATGTCAGGTGCCATACTACTGCATGGTACCTCATTTAATTCCCACAACAGCCGTACAAAGTAGATGCTTTCCATTTTAACAGAGAAATTAAACAATCTGCAAAAGTCATCCAGCAAATAAGTGGCAGATCTGAAATTCAGACCCAGATCTGTCTGACTTTATACATTTGCTCACGCCTCAAAACAACTAAAGAAATTGCAGTGCCTGGCCAGATGACAATAGTAACGGTCTAGGCACAAAAGTATATGAACGAAAAAAACAATAGTGGGAATGGAAGCAAGGAAGCCCTCATGACTGAAACAGCCCAAGTAGAATCCTCAGATTTGATGACTATTCATTGTATTTGTGTTGAGAGAAGGGGTGAAATTTAAGATAATATTGATATCTATATCTGAGTACCAGAAGTAAGAAGAACCAAGAATGTCAGTCAGAGATGTGGTAAAGGAAGGAAGATGTTGGTAAATTTGAGGAAGATGTTGGTAAATCCATGATAGGAGATGGTGGAGGTGAATTTTCTTTCATCCTTTTTTCTGTTTGAAGCTACTTGATTTTACACACACTCAGAGGACCTCCTGCAGAATCTGAATTGGGTGTACCCAGTCACTGGGCCTTTATAACCCAAGAAGGGCAACATGTTCAATATGCTATCATCCAGAGCCTTTTTGGGCAGCTTTTTCTCATTCATTTTGCCTGTGAGTGGGCAAAAGGGGCAGGTATCTGATTTTTGTTACTGCATAAAAGTTGTTACAGTTTTGTTGATGTGAATGGATAAGCATTAGCATCTGAACGGCAACTACACGATGTCTAAACAGAGGACTCTGTGGCAATTTTCTTACTAAAAAGTTGTTAAGTCTGGCAATCCTCACTCTGTTCCAGTCAAACATTTTCTTAGCCATATTAGGTTATATGGAAATAAGCCAATATCACAGCTGGTGTATGAGTAGGTTTCTGTACCAAGACAGTTTTCTTGGGAGCCTTTTCTCCTGGTTTAAAAGGAATAGAGACAAATGTGACTCAGAGTATATTTTGAAATATGACTGGAAAGGAAAATAAAATCTTGCCAATCTCAAAATTATTAGGGATAGTAGTTGAGACCAAAATCAGGTTTTTAAGCTGGAAGACTTGGGAAGATTTGGGCATTTTTTTGTTTCTTATTGAAAGTCTGTATCAATTTATTAAAAGCCCAACCAAACTTATCACCGATGCAGAGGAGGATATCAGAACAAAATCACATTAGCTATCTCATGATTTTCCACTCTTGTGCTTATTACTCAGTCTCTAGGGTTAGAAATTCAGTTTGGGGCTTCCTTGGTGGCGCAGTGGTTAAGAATCCGCCTGCCAGTGCAGGTGACACGGGTTTGATCCCTGGTCCGGGAAGATCCCACATGCCGTGGAGCAACTAAGCCCATGCGCCACAACTACTGAGCCCGCATGCCACACCTACTGAGCCCATGTGCCACAACTACTGAAGCCCATGCACCTAGAGCCCGTGCTCCGCAACAAGAGAAGCCACCACAATGAGAAGCCTACGCACCACAATGAAGAGTAGCCCCCGCTTGCTGCAACTAGAGAAGGCCCGTGCACACCAATGAAGACCCAATGCAGCCAAAAAATAAATAAATAAATTTTTAAAAAAAGAAAAGAAATTCAGTGTTTGAGTTCTGGACCCGCTGCATTACGAGTAATCGTAGACATTGGACTTAATTTCATTTTTGTCAAATGGAGATGGTATACTCTCTATCTCACAGCGTCCTTATGAGAATCAAATAAAATAATGCATGATTCAACTATTATGATGGGAAGCATATTCGTGTGCTTTCCATGCTTTCTCTTTCAAACCACTTTTAGAGGAAAGTGGTAGCAGCAGGTTATTTAACTGGTTGCTTTGGTATAGGTATCTGCCTTTCATTCAGAACTTACCATATTCTGCTTGACAGCTAATAAAAATTCACCCATATATTCTTTCATTTATTCAATTAATTGAGCAGTTAGCCAATGGCAAGCTCTTAATGAATATCCTCTCTGCAAATAGGCGATAAACCTGTAAAGTTTCCCTGACTGTCTTGTCACTAGTTATTCCTTTGAAATATTTTGACTGTTTCTTGTCCATTTGTTCATTTTATACATATTTGTTGAGTGATTACTATATCTTAGGTAATTGCAAAGTGCTAGGGGATCAGTGGTTTAAAAAATAAAGGCAGGGCTTCCCTGGTGGCGTAGTGGTTGAGAGTCCGCCTGCCGATGCAGGGGACATGGGTTCGTGCCCCGATCCAGGAAGATCCCACATGCCGCGGAGCGGCTGGGCCTGTGAGCCGTGGCCGCTGAGCCTGCGCATCCGGAGCCTGTGCTCCGCAACGGGAGAGGCCACAACAGTGAGAGGCCCGCGTACCACAAAAATAAATAAATAAATAAATAAATAAATAAAGGCAGACATGCGTTCATGGAGCTTTCAACCTGGTAGGAAAGACAAACATTAAATAAACAGATATCCAAACATAAATGTCATTACAAATTGTAATTGTACATGAAGATAAATAACAGAGCCATGAAAGAGAATAACACAAAGGAAAACAATCTTAAAAATCTGTATATCTAATACAATAATTTTAATTTGCTATATCTTGGCAATAAATGGATAGGATACTTAAAGCTTTTAACATGTATCTTGTGCTTGTGCTATAACACAAACATCAGTGTTTTGTGAGTATTGCAAGACCTTTGACTTTGAGGGTTTAAGGAAAACTAAGGATTATCCAAGTGAGAAATGTGCTCGTATTACTAGGGAAGGGTAGGGGAATCATTTTAGTCTTACAAAACAGCATGACCCAAGGCTCTATGGCCTGCAAGATTTGGATCTATGCAAGATATTGAAAGAACGCTAGTGTGACCAGATCACAAAAATTGTGGTACCAGAGGAAACTGGAGATGTATGTTGGACCAGATCACAAACAAAAGTGTGGGTTGTGATAAATAATTGAATATATAATCTAACTGCACTATGAAGATATAGAGGTATTGTAAGCAGGGCAGTTATCTGACCAGATTAACGTTTTTAAAAAGATCATTATTTGCAGAAGGCCAGAAGATTCGAATAAAGAGACCAGTAAGGCATCTCCTGAATGGCGCAGATGAGATAAAGTGGCTTGGATTAGAGTGGTAGCAACAATGGTGAAGATGAATGGACTGTTTCTAGTAAATATTCTGGAGGGAGGATCACTAGACTTAGTAATTTATTGCATGGGGAGTGGCAGAGAATAGATGGTGAGGAAGAAATGTCTGGAGAGGCTCCCAAGTCAGGGCTCAAGCGGCCCAGTGAACGCTGGTGCCATTTTTGAAGATGGGAACAATTCAGGGATTATCGACTATGTTCAATTATATTCTTTTTCCAAAAGAAAAAGGAGCAGTTCTTGAATATTTTGTGAGTTGTAGAGAGGAAACAAAAGTGTAAAGTATAAACCCCACCTTCAGAGTGCTTGCACCCTAAGCATTAAGCCCACTATTGACGCTTCCTTACCAGACCTTCTCAAACCACCAGTGGCTCTCCCATGATGCTATGGCTTACCTCACTACTAGGACTTATTCCTTCTCTTCCCTTCCACTGTGTGTATCTACATCTAATGTGTTTGTTATAATAGTTTAATTTGCTACACTTTTGAATTACCTCATCTCTCAAGGCCCAAATTGGTTAATCTTGAAAATTAGGTTCTTAAAGACAACTTTTAGGGGGAGTTTTTCTATAATCTCGGCAGTGAATGGATGATACCAGAGGCCTTTACAATTTTGGCTTGCTATACTATTTGCTGTAACTCATCTACAAATATTTTGGTGACACTGTAATTACTGTCCCAACTTCTCCAGTTGGTGATTTGAAAACAAGAATTCACATAAAGAAAATGTGATCAATTTGATCCCTTGGAATCACCCTCTACATTACTTAGTAGTTAAAAACCAAGTGATCGAGATTTAGGGATAAAGATTTATGTACAAGAATGTCCATTACAGCATTATTTATAATAGCCCAAACTTAAAATATATGTCCAGTGATAGGGGAATGATTATATAAACCATGACATTATTAACCATGTTAAATGAATGGTGTAGGAAAATATGTATAAGTGAAAAAACTGAACACATAACATAATAAATTTGTTTTTAAAATAGGATCATATGTGTTAGTGAAGAAAACCAGAAGGAGATATATTTAAACTTTAAAGTAATCTTAGGGCGGGAGGGATTAAGAGACTTTAAGATTGTTTTCTACATATATTTCTATATTTTCTAAATTTTCTATAATATAATGAAATTCATATTTGTATATTCTCCATAATAAGATGTATAACTATATAGCTTTCAGAGACAGGTCTGACTTTACGGATTTAATGATCTGGAACCTTTTGCAATAGAGTAGAATAGAAACAAAAGTAGTCTTGAAAAGCATCAGTATTTCAGCCTGCCACTAAATAATTGATGAGTACTGCATGAGTTGCTATGGGGATGTAAATGGTATAAAAATGTGATTGCGGGCTTCCCTGGTGGCGCAGTGGTTGAGAGTCCACCTGCCGATGCAGGGGACACGGGTTCGTGCCCCGGTCCGGGAAGATCCCACACGCCACGGAGCGGCTGGGCCCTGGCTGCTGAGCCTGCGCGTCCGGAGCCTGTGCTCCGCAACGGGAGAGGCCACAACAGTGAGAGGCCCGCGTACCGCAAAAAAAAAAAAAAAAAAAAAAGTGATTGCTCACTCAGGGATCTTATGATGAAGTGCCTGCACTGCTGGATTTCCCTCTGGATTCAAACAGCCTAAAAACATACTAAGGACAGTTTTTACTTTCATCTCTGAGCTTTTCCTTTTGAGGCACATCAGAAATGAAAGGGCTCAGAGAGAGAGAGAAGAAAAAAAACACTGCCCAAACAACCTAAGTATCTGTGCAGCCTTGATACCATTTAAATTCTGGCTAAATTTAATGTTTTCCTCTCTCACACTTGTAGTATATTTCACGTAATGTATTTATAGTTCTATCCAAGATTCTAGGATGGCATTTGTATGTAAGGTTAGTTGTTTTGAGTTACAGTCGTTATTTGTTTTTCATTCTTTAGCAGTGATTTGTCACAATCACATTTTATGTTCCAAACATGGAAGGATTGTTGTCTTGTCTCTGAAAAGTACATTTTCCTGTGTTTTGCAGTTATATATATGTCAGCTCTATTCAGCTTATACGTGCCTTCGTAATGCCAGAATTGCCATTTCAAAACAGGGAGAGCTGCCCAATGTGAAATTATTTGGTGGCGGTTGCCCAAAAGGTTTTGTTGAACTAATTTATCTTTTTCATTTAATTCAATCAACTCAGCTATAAATGTTGTCCCTGATGAGGCTTCTGTTGGTATTTTTGTTGGCATATGAATAAAGACAGATGCTATGTTTAAAAAATGCTGTTCTTTAAAGATAAATTTATTGTAGGATGTTAAATTTGAAATGTTGTATTAATGTGAAAATGGGTTTTATTGATCCATCTGTATCTTCACCCCATGCTCCGTTTGTTTAACCACACACAGGTTTTTAAAAGATAGCAGCCTGGGTTTAAGTTTGTGGCTATAACAGATTGACGCTGGGATATTGTCCACATTACCATCAACCATCTAATATAATTGCCAATAAAATTGTTAGTACCAGGCTTCAGCAAGATTCTGATTGTCCTCTTTGTATCCACTTTCAATCTGGTCCTAGAAAGAATGACACTGGATAATGAATCAAGATTTAGAAATGGAAAAGTTTGGACATCTGGAGACTTCATTTATTTATTCACTAACACATATTTACCGAGAAACTAATATGTGCTCAGAACTGCGCAAGGCACTGGGGATACAGAAGTAAAGAAGATGTTAAGAGAGTAGATCACACGTTAACAGATCACATGTTCTTACCACAAAAAAAAATTTTTTAAAAAGAACTCAAGCCAAAAAACAACAAAAAAGTGAATAAGATATAAATAGTTTAATATTTATTAATTTTCTCACTAGGGAGTTAGCTCTGTGAGGGCAGAAATCTTGTCGCTGTCTGTCTCTGCTACATCCTTAGCAACTTCCACTTCTTAACTGGAAATAGAATCTCAGACTGGGCCTGATGTTTTGTCTCATGATATAGAAATAGAAGAAGAGCAGATCTCAAAATTTTTTTCTCCACGTGTCATGCCTGCGGAATGATATTCACAGGGAAGCCTCACTCATGGGAACACACACAGGAAAGCCTTTTCTTCCACTCAAAAAAGATTCCAGGAATAAAGCTGAGTGAGAGGCAAGTTTATAGAAATAAGCTTGAATCCTTCCTAATGTTTTTAAAAAGAATAAATCACATGAAACCTCAAATATCTGATGGTACACTTCACAGGTAATGACGCTGTGATCGAGACTTCAAGTGGAAAGCCACTGTGGTGGGCCACCATACCTTGACAGATCTATTTTGATGTTCAAATGCTTTGGGGTTAGGATGGTTACTTGAAGGATTTATCAGTTGTAACACTCCCCCCACTATGTCATTACTGCAAAGACAGTGCAAATTGCAAGGGTCACAAAGAATCAGTTCTCAGGATTGTCATTTTGAATATTTTTATCCCATGATAGCAGTTGGGAATCAAATCAGTGGATTCATCTGTCTTCTAAAACTAAATATAGTGATTGATTTGTCTTAAAATAAAAAATAACCAGCTCCTGCTGAATGAACTTGGTTGTTAAGTAACCAACAAGAGGCAGAATGGTGCTCTGCAAAGAGAACAGATTTGGGGACCTGGATCTACTCACCGCTAGCTGAGAGGCCTTGGGTAAACCATTTAACCTCTCCAGGACTCTCTAGGTCCCATTGATAAAATGTTGCCAATAATATTTGTATTACTGATCTCCGGGCATGACATGAAAATCATTTGGGAAAAAGAATGTGAAAGTTCTGTTTACTGTAAAATTGCTATCATTTGTATTCTTAACCCACTGGTGATACCACTAGTCACTTGGAAATCACTCCACAAATGGCTGATCTCATTGATGATAGTAGCATAATTGCCCTGTGACCAACCCACTTCGTCCCTACCAAGCATTCCAGACATTTCAGTGCAGAAACAAGGTCTCTGGGAAAAAGTCAAAAGGAGACTGATCAGAGGAATTCCACTGGCCCTTCCCAGGGCCCTGTGCACAAAATGGTCCCCTGTGCATTGTTATTTTGCTGTGTTTGCTGATGTCCAGTTTCCAAGACCACAAACATTCTGATAACTGGGTGATGATGAGCAGAGACAGAGTGAGTGTGATGTTTTACCAGTTTTCTAGTGTAAAGGCCTCTGTATCTCATCCATGGGATTACAGCCTTCACTGGCTACTCTTTGAGTTAATTGTGCAAATAAATTATGCAGAGGCTGATTTTTTTTAAATGCTGAGGAATGACATCAACCAGCAAATTTTTTTTCAGGGCTACACGCATTGATGGTTTTGCCTTTGTTACATGGGTAAGACAAGGTGATTCTAGGTTCTGACCTGAGCCCACAGCCCTACCACTGTTCAGATTCCGTGTCAGAGTTTTGTGCTTCACAGTGACTGGATTAGGTCTCGGCACACAGCCCTGGCATGGAAGAGAAAGTTGGGCAGTGCTAGCTGGTTAGAAGGTAGAGAATAGGGACAGGATCATTCCACTTTCAGTGTTATTTTGCTTTGTGTTTTTGCTCATCTTCAGCAACTGGCCATTAAAAAATATATAATATACAGCCCTGTTCTCGGGTACTTAAATTTTAATCAGTAGTCAAAGCTAACACTAGAAAAAGTTTTAAGAATACTTTAAACAAAGTACATATTATATAACAGAAACAAGAAAATCAATTCACTAAATCAATAAAGTGTGCTCAAATTTTCCACTGAGTTGACTGAACTGAATAAATAATCCAATTGCTTTGATTACCTGTAGTCTCAACCAGAAAGTACTGAATTAGGACATTGCTTCTTTGTGAATATCCAAAACTCCTGAGTACTGAGATTGTTAAAAAAAACTGAGAGTCTATTGGAACTAATGGGTTCAACTTATGTAAACTTACAATTATCAAACTTATTCTATATGCCTGAAGTTTACTGCACAGGAGATATATTTATAAGTTATTCCTCTTGCATAGCAAGGATGTAGGAAAATCAGAGCCCTCATACACTGCTGATGGGAATATAAAATGGTGCACCCACTTTGGAAAAATGTCTCATAGTCCCTCAAACAATTAAACATAGAATAATTACCATATGACCCTGCAATTCCACTCCTAGGTATATACCGAAGAGAAATGAGAACATATGTCTGCACAAAAACTTGTACACAAATGTTTATAGCAGCATTATTCACAATAGCCAAAAGATGGAAACAACCCAAATGCCCATCAACAAACGAAATGGATAAACAAATTGTGATATATCCATACAATGGAATATTATTTGGCCATAAAAAGGAATGAAATACTGATACATGCTACCATATGGATGAAGCTTGAAAACATTGTTCTAAGTGAAAGAACTCAGTCACAAAAGACCACATATCATATGATTCTATTCATATGAAATGTCCACAACAGGGAACTCTATAGAAATAAAATATAGATTTGTAGTTGCTTAGGGCTGGGAGATATAGGGGCTCTTTCAGCAGTGGAGGGAGGTGGCTAAAGGGTATAGGGATTTTTGGGGGATGATGGAAAGTGTTCTAAGATTGTGGTGATGATTGCACAACTCTGAATATACTAAAAACTATTGAATTATACACTTAAATAGATGAATTGTGTAGTAAGTGAACTATATCTTTATAACACTGTTATTTAAAAATAAAATAATACATGGTAAATAATATATATTCAATTAAAAAATAAAGAAGCCATACATAGCCACATAGGCAAAAGAGTGCCATGAAGACTATATCCTTTGGAAAATTTAATATACATAAAAATTAATTGTACCATTTATTATCACTCATTGGAACCCTAGCATTTAACAGTGCCTTACAAATAATACAAACAAACATCAGTGCTTGTTGATAATGATAATGATGGTGGTGGTGGTGATGTTGACGTTCATGATGATGATGATGGTGACAGAGACAATTACGACTGCATCTCCACAAGCTTCGGACATATAAAAATATCTACATTAGGTTCTTCCTGATGCGAGGCAGTTAAACCAAATTCCAGCTGCAGGTGCACCATGATTCTGTAAAGAGAAATGTTACATTTTTCTTAGGAGTCAATGGCTTGTATGTTTGTAGCCACAGGAAGCTTATCAAACACTGAGGTCAGCCACTTTCCCATGAGAAGTCCAGAAATTTCATAATACCATAAATTACTTTCACTTTCTGACTTGCTTTAGAGAAGTAGAGAACTTTTCATACAGCTTAAAAATAAACATCTGACCCTCACCCTGCCATGGACACATTCTTAATGCTTCTCTGATCAGAAAATATCTTACCTCTAAAAATCTATTCTGATTCTTTTATTAACAATTGAAAAATCTTGGCCAATGCAAACAGCATCATGGATTATTCTTAATTCAAAAACTGTCCAAGAAAAAATAGGAAAGGCTGCAGCAAATAGGCACGGTTTTAAGAGATCAAAGCCCTTCTTTTGTACTATTATGTGATCTTGTTCTGTTCTAATAAGAATGTTTTTTCATCTTCATACTTGTGCAAAATTGGCTCCTCTGTGAACAAAAATATAAGCTATATCCTTGGCTTCCCATGAAATTTTAAGGGGAATTCAGAAAAATTTCCTTGGCTACCTTTGCTAGTCCTGGCCACCTACTAGAAATAAGCTAAGGGTTGATTCATTCTGCTTTCCAGATAGAGAATAATAAAGGAGGAGAAAAAGAGAGGAGTAATGTTCATTGGGGGCCTATAGCATTCTAGGTTATATGTTATCTCATTTATTCATTCATTCACTCACCAATAAACTTTTATGGAGCGTGTTATATGTCATGGAATTTGCTAAATGCTTGGGATAGAATTATGGGTAAGACCATGTCCTTGCCATCAAGAAGCCCATGCTCATACAATGACAGCCCGCTGTGGCAATGCCTCCATAGAGGCATTAACAAAAAACTACCTAGGCACAGAGGAGTAAAAACCCTTCAAGGCAGTTATTATTATCCTCATTTTTATTTTTTTTGCGGTACGCGGGCCTCTCACTACTGTGGCCTCTCCGGTTGCGGAGCACAGGCTCCGGACGCGCAGGCTCAGCGGCCATGGCTCATGGGCCCAGCTGCTCCGCGGGATGTGGGATCTTCCCGGATCGGGGCACGAACCCGTGTCCCCTGCATCGGCAGGAGGACTGTCAACCACTGCGCCACCAGGGAATCCCCTATTATTCTCATTTTTAAATAAGTAACTGACATCCCACAAAGAACTTCCTTAAGGTCATACCTCTGTTATGACCCCACAGCCTGTCTTCTTTCACAATTCCATGCTGCTTTCAAGGGAAGGACCTATGTCCAACCCAACTGAATAGTGTAAAGCTTTGTTAGCAACCCAGTGAATCTGTTTGTTGCAGAATGCCAAGAGAATTCTTACTTTCATTGGATAATTGACTTTTTCTTGAATTATAAGAGCAGTTTCCTTAGTCTCTCGCTTTATTTAGTCTGCCTGGTAGCTAAATTCCTAACATAGTATGCTATTAATACACCTTGTCTCTCTTATCTACGAGTTTATACAAATACCTGTGTATGGCCGTATGCATAATTCCATGATACTATGAAAAAATGCATCCTATGAAAATCAAAAGATTCTCCCACAGCTGTAAAAATTCACACTGAAATACAAGCAAACTATAGACAAGTGTTGCTCAAGATACACAGGTAAAAGCTTAAATGGAAACATACAATTGAAACAAGTGAAGAGGAAACTTTGTGCAGTGCAAGCACTTAATGCACATGTGAGGCACTGGAGATAGATTTGGGAAGAGTGGTGTTTGAAAGTGAAGAGGGGAAATTGTGGTTAGTAAGCAAGGGGCTGAATGCACTGCGAGGTTTCACAACATCTTAAGATGATAAGTAGTCCCTGTATTTGAATAGCTTTGGTATGGGCCACTTGCAAAAACATTCAATATTTCCCTTCTAAGATATAGTAAGCCAAAATATATATGTGGAAAGTTCACTAAGTCATTGGTAAATAATCCAGTGTTGACTTTTAATTTAGAAATAACTGGCCAAATTGATCCCAGCCTTCCCGACTACAAGTTTCCCCCTGCAGAGTACATTGATTTGTATTACCTTTTTGTTTTCTCTCATTGTTTGTCTTTCTTTTTATTATTTTATTTTCCTACTAGTGTAATATATGACTGGGAATATTGAATTTTCATGATTTTATGTATTTCGAGCCCATAAATTCCCTTTTGTTGTCATCTTTCCAGATCGAGGCTTCATCTTTTTCTATTCACATTATTAACAAAATCGTTTTATTGATGTGTAACATACAGAAAAGTGCACAAATCCCAGCTGTACAGCATGATGAATTTTCACAAAACGACCACAGTGATGTCGTCAGCATCCAGATCAAGAAACAGAACATTGCTTAGCACCCCAGGAGCCCCCCTCGTGCCCCTTTTCCACAGTCATGCCTCCTCCCTGCCACCCCTGGCCACTGCCCCAGGAGAACCATCATTCTGATTTCTAGCACCAAGTATTAGTTTTGTCTGTTTTTGAATTTAATATTAATGTAATCCTATAGAATTTTTGTTTGGTGTCCGACTTTTGTTGTTTAAAATTGTGTTTCTGAGATTCATTGCCTGAGTGATACCTAGATTATTCTAATTTGCAATACAGTATTTCGTCGTTTGCCTACCACAGTTTATCCATTTTACTATTGATAGACACTGAGTTGATTTCCAGTATGTGGCTGTTGTGAATAGTTCTGGTATGAGCATTCTAGTTCACGTCTTCTGGTGAATATATGCATGGATCTTTGCCATGTATACACTGAGGAGTAAGATTTTGAGGTCTCCAGATCTACAAATATTCAGCTTCAGCAAATACTGCCAAATATCGATATTTTACCTAAGTGATTGTACCAATTTACATTCCCACAGCAGTGCATAAGAGTTATAGTTTCTCATCAAAACGTTGAATTGTCAGTCTTTTAAATTTTAGTTATTCTAGTGGTGTGGAATTTGAATTTGAATTTTTCTAATGATTAATGAGATTGAGCACTTTTTCATATGTCTGTTTGGCCGTTTTAATATCCTCTTTTGTGAAGTACCTGTTAAAGTCTTTACTTACTTTCCTGTTGAGTCATCTATCTTTTTTATTGATTTGTGGGAATTCTTTGTATATTAGATACAAATCCTTTGTCAGATATATGTTTTACTAATATATACTTTCTCAGTCTGTGACTTGCCTTTTCACTCTCTTTATGGTCCTTAATTTTAATGCAATACAGTTTATCAATTTTATTCCTTTATGGTTAATAATTTATACATCTTGTTTACAAAATCTTTGCATACCCCAAGATCATGGAGGTACCTTCTTTTTTCTGAGAGCTTTAATGTGTAAGTTTTCACATTTAGATCTACAGTCAATCTGGAACTGGGGGAGGGGAGTGTATGATGTTAAATAAAAGTCAAGATTTGGTTTTCTGTTTGTCCATGTGGATGTCCAACTGAGGTGCTAGGTGACGTTACTTTCCTCCAAATTGAGTTACTCTATCTTCTGGTAGTTTGATAGAGTTGGGGAAGTTCAGTTTAGTTGAATTAGGGCTGAGGTGATTTGAAACTCATCTGCCATTTTGTACAACTCCATCGACCTCTAGTTTGCCCCTTCTCCACGGATGAACTCTACAAAGGTCTAACTGAGACTGTATCCCAAGACCCTTTTCTCTTTTTTTTCCTTGCTTCCATTTTTTAGCAAAGTATAATTTATATACAGTAAAATTTACTCTTTTTAGTGTACAGTTCTGTAAGTTTTGACAATACAGATAGTTGTGTAACTTCCATCACAATTAAGATATTGATATATCAACTCCAGAATGGTTCTTCCTTCTTGAACTTTGAGTTCTTCCTACTTAGCTCCATGAGACTACAGAAAACTCTGCTGTGCTTTTCAGAAACATTCTGCTTAGTTTCCTATTCTCTTATATACTCTTGTCCTTTCTACTCCAAGTGTTCAGTCATGGAAAGAGCTTTGGAGTCAAACAAATCTGGGCTGCAATGTCAACTCTGCTACTTGTTAACTATGTGACAGTGAATCTGAATCCGTCTCCTTACTTTCAAATAGGACACTAAGAACAACTATTTTCACAGTTTTCTTTTTAATTAGATAACAGATATCAAGTACCTTGCACATAGTAGGTATTCAACAGATTATAGATATCATTATGTGATACATTATCCTTTCTCTCAGAGCTATAAAATATACTCATCTCTTAGAAATAATGGAGAAGGGGTAGGGTAGGTGGTCCCTGGAAAGCAATACCTTTCTCTGGGAAACCCATTAGATGCTGAAAAGGGTGAACATGATTGAACTTATTTTATTCACAACCATAACAAGGTCATTCACAGATACCGAGACATATACAATACATTTTTTCCCTTAAAAGGCCATAGAATTCTACATAAACCATCTGAATTGGAGGGGTCTTAAAAATCTATTCCAAATGCTTCATGTTACAGATGAAAAAATTGAGGGGCCAAGAGTGCTTAAATGACTTGGTCAAGGTCAATTCACTCATTAGTATTTACTTAAATGACCCAAATTCCCTGAGATCACATATTTATTCTCTTCTAAAATACTCCTAGCTCCCATATTCAGCTATAAATGCAAAACAGAGACAATTCACAAGAGACAATTATTAATGTTTTATTGTTACTGACACATTTTGACTAAAACCCATAGATCTATTTTTAAATATTTTATTTCAATTATCCCTACACAAGTTATGTGACTTCCTGCCAACTAAGACTGAAATAACTTCTTACCATTCCTTTCCCATTCCAAGGATTATATCCTGTAGTGTTTCATTCTTCTATTATTAAGAAATATTCTGCCTTATCCTCCAATGCCCAAGACTGAAAGGAACTCATGTAAACCCACAGAAGGCAGCTCTCTTCAGGTTTACCAAGTGAACAGGAGCACAGGGGGTCCTCTATCGTTCTGGACACTGGATGCACAGGTGACCAGGTATATCCCTGGCACTCTCCCTATGGGTAGGGACAGATTACCAGCACCTCTACCACCCTCATGCTTTCTGGCAAAGGTGGTACTTTGAGAATAATTTTTTGGTAAGTCCCTTTGTTCAGCACATCTTTCAGCATTGTGTGTTCTGCTAATACACAGATAAGCTTGAATCCCATATGGACTGAACAACTTGGAAGAGTTTCATGATCACAGAGCACACGGTCATCTCATAAAACCCTCTACCTCACACTAGGGTTCTCAAGGGCTCCTCTAGGAACACTCTTCACATGAGTGACTCTTTCTTAGAAATATATTTTCAGCCTAGATATCTCCTCTTCAGAGAGACCATCCCTCACCATTCAGTGGCCCTCCAGTGGCCCTCTATCACATCACGCTCTTTTATCTACTCACTATTGGAAACATGTATGCTGTCTGTACTTCATCAAAATGTAAGCTCCATGAAAGCAGAGTCCTTGCTCCTCCCTGTGTGTCCCATCCTGGCTTAGAGAACTCACTCAATGAATAAATGAATGTGGACATGTATCCTTCCCATACACCCATCAGGCTGGGTCAGCCCCTGGATTTGAATACTGGCTTCATTACTTACTAGCTGGGTGAATTTAGGCAAATGTCTTAAACACAACAAACTTCTCAGTGCTTCTCCTAAGTTAAGAACATGTATCTCACTAGGTTGTAGTAATAAATGAGATAGATGTGTGCAAGGAGCTTAGCACAGGGCCTGGCACTAAAAGCCCTTATTACACAGTAGCTATTAGTATCTCCATAATGAGAGCAGGGCATGTTATAGAAGAGTCATGGGGGATTTTTTTAGTATAAATATTCATGTTCAAATCAAAGGATCCTAGCTCGACTGTACAAGGCAAAATTATAAATTAATGAAAACCTGGTTCTTCTTGCTGACTCCATAAAGTTATTCATTTTTATAAAGGATCCCTAATTTAACCTTTGCAATAACTCCCTGTTATAATAAGTTATCATTTGAGACCCTCCCCTTTATCCAACGCCTTGGTGCCCGTTTGAAAAATGGCATCTTTCTGTGAACGCTTGTGGTAGGACTTTTTTTTTTTTTTTTTTTTTTTTGCGGTACGCGGGCCTCTCACTGCTGTGGCCCCTCCCGCCGCGGAGCACAGGCTCCGGACGCGCAGGCTCAGCGGCCATGGCTCACGGGCCCAGCCACTTCGCGGCATGTGGGATCTTCCCGGACCTGGGCACGAACCCGTGTCCCCTGCATCGGCAGGCGGATTCTCAACCACCGCGCCACCAGGGAAGCCCTGGTAGGAATTTTAAAGTAGAATTGTCACCACTTTTTTCAAGTATGTACTGTCAATATTTTTCCATTTGTGTAACCTAGGAAGGGGCTAGTTTCTGTTTGTCATGCTACTGAATGGCTTTAGGTAGATGTTTCCTAAGGGTTTTAAGAAAATCCCTCCTCTTGGAGGACTAGAAAGCTTATTGAAAGGAGAGAAATTCCTCCTTCCTTTTTTATTACACCCTGATTCTCCCAGAGTGAATGCTTTCATATAAAACCCAAATTTCCCCACATGCCTGAGAAGATAGTTCAATCAAAGGAGCAATAAGTAGCACCTGGCTGTTTGCCACTGGCTGGGAGGGGGACTGCGGTAGGGAAACGGGCTCATTTACCTCACACCGTCCAGCTCTCTCTCCCAGCCCCTCTTCCTTCATCTCGGGTCGTTCCTTTCCTAACTATGTCTGGTCTAGACTTAGCTTTGCCTGCAGAGAATTTCAGCAGCTGCCTCTGAGCCAGGTCAGTCAGAATCTATGCGTTGGGCACTGAATAAAAAGCTTAAAGGGATCCAGCGAGTAATGGTTCGCCCAGGCATCTATTTGAGGTTGCAAGGTAGCTGACAGTAGAGAAAAATCTTAAAACAAGGAGTGAGAGCTTCATCACCTTTCTGTCCGTCCATCGTAAATCTGAAAATAGCAAGTATATCTGAAGACAAACTCTACATTTAGTTACTTTGCTATTCACTTTATGGTTTCTCTCAGAAGCCTTTTTATCTCTTTCTCACTAACAAGGTAGTTCATAAACCTATGCAGAGTCTCTACAGACCAAACAAAAAAATTTTCCCCTGATCCCTGATTTCTTTATTTTTTCTTTATTCATTCCCAATTTAAAAAATAAAAAAACTGAGGGAATTGGGACCAGGGAAAGGGAAACCAGGCAGATAAACACTGACTCTGCCAGAGGGTTTGGGGAAGGTACTGTGAATTCTTTTCCCTGCAAGTTTAAATCTCTTGGTTTGTTCGTTTACAATCCAGGCGAATAACTCCTTGCTTTCTTCTAGTCGATGCCTTAGTTGAAGCCTGAGAGTCAAGAATGGGAGGCCTATGTGGGATGGGTACTCTAATCTACATTAGCAACTGAATGTAGGGAACTTCTTTTAAGGTGCAAATTCCTGGGCACCTCTCTGGAGGTCATGTCATATTTTTTAAAACAGCTCTCCCAGAAGATTTTGATAGGTGGCCAGCCTAACAACCTCTGTTCTAGGGGGACATTACACCATAAGTGCCATGAAGCCAGCTACGATGGTTATTTGTTCATTGGCATATCCCCAATATGTTCCTGGCACATAGAGAGGAGCAGAGCTTGGAGCGGAGCCCTCTTACTTGACCCCCACATGTGCCCAGGGCTCAGTGATTTGGAAAAGAATGCTGCATCTTTATCTCAGTGACTCTCAACCTGGCAGCACTGTAGATTCACCGGGGACAGTTGAGAAACACATATGCCTGGGTCCCAGCCCCCCAGATCCTGATTAGGTTGAGCTAGGTACTCTAGATGCATGACAATACAACAGTTGTTTGGACGAGTGCATTTGGGGCAAGTAGGAAGAGGTGGTTGAGGTTGGTGGAGGGGAGCTGAAGATAGCCTGAGTGAGTGCTCAGGAATAAGGAAATGGATGGCACCTTGTCTTGCTGACCAATTTACAGGCCCTCAAGGTTCCCCAATCCCTAGTGTGCAAACCAGCCTTCGTCAGATGGATACAAACCATAGATAACATGCTAGGCAGGTTTTTGTTTTGTTTTTTACGTGTGAAAACTGAAATGAGAATCTAGGAATCCAGGATCAATTTCCAGCAGTGTGATTCCAAGCCAGTCCCTTAAACTCTATGAACTTCTATTTTCTTCCAATGCGAAATGGCAAAGGGTGGGGTGGGGGAAAGCAAGGTATGTTCTTAAGGTCCACTTGAGCCCATTATTCTACTAAATGAAAGGCAAACGTTAAAACCCAGAGTTGCATTTTCCATTAGCGTCCCTTGTTACATCGTGTTGGGGCAGGTTTAGGGGTGTGATGGTGATTTACTGTCCCAGGTAATTATTTCTTTGGCCCTTCTTATATTTAATATTTATTGCTGTGTTTCAAGTGCAAGAGAGTTAACTCTAGATTATCTACCAATACTTTTCTATAATTATTTGTAATCCTCCAGAGCCTCCTCTTCTACCTGTTAGCCAAGTTCCTGACAATCAACAGCAGAAAACTTTGGACAAAGGTTCCAAAAAGACTTTGAGAGTCTGAGGCTTAGAAGGTTTTGAGCATGAGCTTAGAGAAGGCAGTATCTCTGACTATGTTCTGAAGCCTGTTGTCTTTGATCGTTGGCATTGGTAGTATTCCCTGCTTTGTACTAACTATACCACCTTCTCCCCTCCATTATTTAGAAGAATTCAGGGACTGACTCTGTAATAATTGTATTTGTTTTCTTTAAAATGCAAATGCACAATATCTATTTATATCTGTGCTTTATTTCCCCTTTACGGTCCTAACCAACAACAGTACCTGAGGAAGAAATTGTATTTTAAAATATGTAATTCCACATTAACTAAAATGTATTCCACTTATGTTTCCATCCTCCTTTTATACCAGGTATCATTAAAAAGTTTCAAGATCATCCAATCGAATTCATAGGGATTGGTGATCAACCAGAGGTTCACAAGTGGACATCTGATTGCTTAGCTGTGAGTAGAGTTTATGTGCTCTTACTGGGGAGGGGCTCTGATCTTAGCAGTTACATAGCCTCTCTGCCTGATTTTCTAAATCCTTGCACCTAAAGATGCATTGTGCAGAACCAAGCTTTCTGCTATGCTCCTCAGAGTTTACTTACCAAGTAATCTAACAAGTTTGGAAGGAATTGTTTTCCTGCTTTGTAATCTGATTTTTTGCTTTATTTTAAATTTTTTCCTGCATATATAATGTCTTAAGCAAAACTGTCTCCAATCAATAATGAAGTTCTCACTTCCCAAGAAGAATGTTGCTGACTTGAGAGAATAGAGAGATGATGAGTCAGTCTTCAGGGTGAGGAAGCTCACCTTTGAACAGACACCGATGATTTCAGGAGGAAATACCCCTCACTCTCAGCAAATCCTGCCTACCTGGGAGAACTTCCACCAGCAGAAGGTCTACCTGGGGAACAGAAAGAGGGGATTTCAGAAGGTAGATGGAGAAGCTAAAGGAAACTTCACTCATTCGCAATTTTTCCGAGGCTGGCTCTAGTAGGGAGAAAAATTTTGCTATGGCTGCCGTAGCAAAATACCACAGACTGGGTACATGGCAGATTTATTTTCTCACGGTTCTGGAGGCTGGAAGTTCAAGATCAAGGTGTCAGCAGGTTTGGTTTCTTCTAAGGCCTCTCTTCTTGGTCATCTTTTCCTGTGTCTTCACATGGCCATCCCACTGCCAGCACACATGTTTGGTGTCTCTCTCTCTCTCTCTCCAACATTTCCTCTTCTTAGAAGGGCAACAATCATATCAGACTAAGACCTACCCTAATGACTTCATCTTAACTTCATCACCTCTTTAATGATCTGGTCTTCAAATTTAGTTATATTCTAAGGTACTAGGGGTTAGGACTTCAACATATGCATTTGGGTGGAACACAATTCAGTCCATAGTACCCCATCATCTTTTTTTCTCAGTATGCTGATTTTTAGTTTGTTGCATATGGACTGCTCTCCGATTCTCCTCTCCTGAACTCCCTTAGCATTTATATCACTCTTAGAATATTTGGTTTTCCTACAGTGTGTTGTAGCCCTTTGTGCACATCTCTCATTTCCCTATTACGTTATATAATTTTTGAAGTTGAAGAGTGTGCCTTTTACATCTTTGGCAGCACTAGAGGAGGTTTTGTAAATGGTAAGCATTTAATAGTACTTATTAAATGACTGAATGAATACATGAATGGATAGATGAGAAGATGCAGCCTCTGAATCTATAATTTATTTGCTTTAAGACTACCTCCAAATGATGATTATTAGTGGTGCGTTCTCCTCACTTGCTGCCTGCCCCCCGGCCCACCAGAGGTGGAAATAAGTCAAAGCTGGAGAGAGGGACTGAAAGAAAGATATGATTAACTGATGGCAGGAGACTTACCTCGCTCCTCAAAGAGTTAGGAGACAGTAAATAGCATGAACCTGCTCCAGATACAGTCACTCTTCTGTGAGAACACTGTTTGGGGAGCCAAGAGGGAAGGACAATGAGTTTAGATTGGGACTTGCTAATTTAAGGGCCTGTGGGACAGCCAAGGGTGTGTGTCTAGAAAACAAGGGATATGCAAGTCTGAAGCCCAGGTGAGAACTAGAGATAGAGATTTTCACAGTCATAACCTATACATAGAAATTAAAACCGTGAGAGTGGATGACGCCACCCAGAAAGATTGTGGAGCGAGAGGAGCAGTGGTTTAAAAATGCACCAGAAATTGCATGTAGAAAGTTTTCCTGCTAAATAACAGGAGAGGGACCCTCCCAAGAGGAAGAAATCTAAATGCTACTTCTAATGAGGGTTTGTAAGAACATGTGTATTAGCTAATGTGGATATCTATCTATTTCTTTCTCCACTTATTCCTTTGGTCCTATTTTATTCCTTCTTCTGTCCTCTCCTTTAGGGGCTATGCCCCAAACCATTCCTATGGGGCTTGCCCTACCCAGCTTTGCTCCCCTCTAGCTAACTTCACGCATGAGCATGTGTTTGACTCCCCAGCTGCATGCCCAGGGATGTCATACATCAACACTTTCCTTTAGGACCATTTTCTTCATCACAGTCAGAGCTGATCAGACTGCACAGTGGGGGAACCCCAGGATTAGACTCCTTAATGTCCAAAGAGACAGAAGGCGGGTCCTTTTTAGGGTCAGGAGGCTGGGACTCCGTTGCCATGGAACATCATCTTGTCCAGACGGTCAGTAAAGGACTTAGTCGGGGGGAGTGTACCTCCTTTGCACTGAACGCCCTCCTTAGTCCATTGTTCCCTGCTGGTCACCCCATACCTCCTGTGCCCTCAAGAAGGCATTGGTAGTATTTTCGTGTTTCATGCCCAGGCCAGAATGGGGGCTAATGAGGCATGGAGAGGCCAGTCCATGAGTTGTGGTGGCCATAACAAGCTTCTCCTCTCTGGGCCCCACTATCAAATGTCATTTCTAATCGGGCCATGTTTACCCCAGCACTGAATTTCCCAACTTTTTCCTGCTGAGTTTGATGCAAACAAAATGGGGAAAGCTATTCATTCATTTCTCTTTTATTTTCTAAAGTGTCATTTCTTTTCCTTGCTTTTTTTTTCTTTCTCCATTGGTTCTCTTTCTTTAGCAGAAACCCTTGATCTTTCTTTGGATTGTCTGATTATTAGTGGAAGAGGCTATCAGAGGTCTGTAAGTTTCCTCCTCCTCTGCATACTCCCTTCCATTTCTTAAAAATGAACTTTGAGATATCAGATTTTTTCAAGTACCCCTCACTTCCATACTTTCCTCTTGATATTCTTCAGGTTGCCAGGAAAAAGATGCCATTTTTCACTCAGTTACCTAAAATGCCAATGACACCTGTGTCAGTGATTTTTACATAAATTGCTGTTTGTATAAAATGAGAAAGGAGAAATTCTGAAGTCAAGAGAAAACAGCGCTGCAATCCATGAATGGCCTAGTGGGGTGTTCCAAGTGAATGGTGGCCAGTGGCCAGCAGAGGTGCCTCCCAACTGTGTTTCATTAATTTCAGTCAGCCATAGAATTTGGAGAGAAAGATAATTTTCCTATGAGCATGTAAAAGAAGTGCTTTGAGTTGTAAGCACCTAGCAGGCTTTATCCTGTTTTAGAACAGCATAAATGGGTGTTTTTATAACCACTGTGGGCCAATATTTTTGGAGTCAGTGGAAGCTCCAGATGGAATGGAAAGAGAAGGTTTTTTTCCCTTCCCCTTTTCTTGAGTTTTGCAGAACAGTCCTCCCTGGACACCCTTGACAAAGTGTTCAGTCTCCTGTTTAGTTCAATGTGCCCATACTTGTTATAGCAGGATCTGAAGGGGGTCTTTCTTACACTAATAGTCTTTTCTACAGATTTCTGGTAGTGACTGTAGAATGAGGCTCATATGTGAAAAGATCTTGAATCCGCCTCATCTCACCCTGAGAAGACTGCTCTCAGGTCCTTGTCATGGGGTATAAAGAGGAAAATACACCGTGAGCCCAAGTGTGGTTAGGAATTGAGGGGACACAAGGAACATGGATTCTCATGGTCTTCCCAATTCTGGAAACTTTCATGATAAGGAAGGTAAGAGGACATTCCAGCATCACCATGTGCAGATTTTGTAATTTTGGCCAAGCGATGGTGTTTCCTTGGCCAGGGAATTGCACCTGGCGTTAAGGCCTTAATTGCACCATGGAGAACACCTTCCTGCCTAGCACAGCTACTGATGGAAAGAGGTTGTGTCAGGGTGGGCAAGCCAAGATCAGGGCACAGATAGCAGGGAGAAAAACCAACAATGGTGCCAGGAGCTCTTGTCTAGAACTCCTTTCCAGACTTTGATTTCAAAAAGCATGAGTGAGTACGCGCTGTAAGGAGGAAAAACTGATCCTGCTAATTAGCGTTCAAACAAAACTATCAAAAGTCTGAGGTTCTAACTGTGACAGGATTTGTACAGTTCAAGGACACAGACTCAGCTACTCCCAAACTTTGCTTTGGGATGTTCAACGAAACAAAGCTGTAAACATCTTGCACTAGTCCACGCAGCAGTCCTCCAATAGGATTTAAAGGCTCAATCTGGGGGGAAAAGACTGAGACATTTTCCTTCCTACTATTCTCTGTATCCCAAATCCAACTTAATGCCAAATTAAATCTAGGTTTTTTTTTAAAATCGACTTTTACTGGAGGAAAAGGCAGAGCTGCATTCCCTGAAACAGATATTTTAAGGCCCAACTTATTATTTGGGGGTTTTTCTCCTTCTTTTTGCTAATTCAAAACAAAATGTCTATCATTCATGCTAACACCAGCCTTTAAGAGCTGGAGACAAATGGAGTCTGAATATTCACGCCAGCATGGTACAAATGAGCTGTGATTTCAGGATACTGGCTGTTTCTCTGACAGGGGAAAAGAGAGGTTGACTAGTTTAATATCTTTGGCTGAAAACACTTTGTTAAAGAGGGATGGAGACGGCCAACATTAATATCGAGTCCTGTTATTTAATGACCAAGAATGACATACTGTGGAATGGGGCATCCTGAGTTTGGGGAAAAGTGTGTTTATCATATCCAGAGGATGCAGAGAGGGAGTGACTACAAACATGTGGTGGTCCTGATGGAAGGAGCTCTTCTAAAAGCATTTTCTCCAAGTTCTTCAAAGAATTCCTCCAATAAGTGTATTATACCCATGATTGTGAATCTGATTCCATCACAGACTCACAAGATTTATAAACATAAAGACATTTGTTATAATGAGAGACTCTGGGGACATATCTACTGCCTCCCCCAGATTGCTGGCTAATGGTTTAGAAATAAAACGTGCAGTTGTAAGTTGGGGTTGATGGGGGAGGTCTGTGACCCCTTTAGCACCATCTGTCCTTTCTCTTGTTCCTCAAACACACATATTCAGGTCACTTATTAATTTATTCACTCTACAGCTATATATTGAATTGGAACTTCTCCATCCAGGGCTGTATTAGATCTGGGCTGCATTAACAATTCTGGTGTTCCTCCATTCCTTCCTATAAAATGGACTCTTTTTTTTTTTTTTTTTTTATTCAATGCAATGAAAATTTAGTGACTCAGATAATATATTCATTGACGTAAATTGTGATTTCTGATACTTTATTTTTCATTGTCCTCATCTTGACAAAGAGTCATAATATTTTACATTTCTCTGCCCTCTCATCCACCCATCATTCTAATTATGTGGTTTATAGGCAAAACACTGCAGTGTTTTGTAATTCTGCTTTTCTGAAAATCTTTTTGAAGAATGATGCTTAATCGCTCCCTTCCTTATTTGTTTCCTAAATTCTGGTTTTCATGAAGAACTTTTTAGGGGGTGAACGTAACTGTAGTATCAAAATAATTGAAAATTAAGAGCAAAGTAAGGGTTTGTGGCATTTTTATTGGAATGCTCATAAGAATCAAAGGTGAGAGACCCAAGGAGAGTCACCATGAAACCAGTGGCCCTTAAGCCATGGGGCCCCTCACTTGAACAGACCTCTGCCACACCCCTGCCTAATTTTTTACATTTAACATTGCATTCTCCTTCTTAAAGGCCTCCCAAGTAATTTTCAGGTCCTGCAATATCTGAGTCTGCCCTAAGATTGACACAAACATATAATCTTGGATGATTTTGCTTCCTGTCTAAAACTAATTAAATGAAAAAGCAAAGAAATAGTCAAAGTGTGAAGTGATGTAATTTATTTTTTTAAGGTTTTAGGACAAATTCAGCTTATTTTCTAAAGTGAACCTCACTTAAATGAAATAATAGATCAGTTTGCCAAAGCCCAAATGAATATAAACAGGAGATTGATTTTTATTTCACTAATAAACGTCAAATATGGACTCACCCTAACATCAAGCAAGCCAAATCCTCCTGGCAGGAAACAGCTTCTAGTCAGGGGCATTTGTAGAGGAGCATAGAGCCTTCAGGCAGTCACATGATCATTTCATCGACGGGGTTCGCGCCATAAGCTACCTCGTAAATATTATGCATTTACAGGTCTTGTGAGACGTAGCATGGTGTTGTGATTAAAAGCACAGACTCTAGGGCTAGGCTGCCTGGATGTAAATCCTAGCTCTACTATTTGCTAGCTCTGTGACCTTGGGCAAATGACACACCTGCTCTGGGCCTTAGTCTTTCTATCTGTAAACTGGAGACAATAAGGATTGTTATAAAGATTTAAACTGATATTTATAAAGTTCTTAGAACTGTGCTGGGTACATAGTGCGTGCTATATAACCGTTGGCTAACTAAATAAGCTCCATCTAGAGTGCACGCTAATATGAATTCACTTGTAAGTTTATTCTTGTAAGTCCTCACAGCGCCTAGCCTGACACATGATAGCCATTAAGGAAGGACTGTATAAATCAGGGGTCACAAACCAGCAGCCTGAGGCCCGCACTGACCTGCAAATGTGCTTCCTTTGCCCAGCATGGTTTTCTTAAAATTTTGAATTTGAATTCTTTTAGGGATGCATGCATTCTCCATTTCTCCATAGGCCACCACTCCCCAAGTTTGTCATCCCTGGTGTAAATGAGTGAACACGTAATACATGAGCACTGCTACAGTTAGCGGCAGCTTTATGGCTCATTGGAGTAGGCAGATGGAACCAATGAGCCATTTCCACTCCCTGAGGCCCTACCTGATTAGTCTACCCATTCCTATTTATATACTAGATGTCACAGAACAGAAATAGAAAATAGGATAATTTGAATAAGTACCTTCATGAAGCAGAGATGTGCACTGCCTAATACCGCAAGATCATTTTCATCACGGACGGAGTTAACAAAGGCAATGTCAGCCATGGCCAGCTAGGTTATGCTGGGGTCAGGGACAACTCAAAATTTCAGTGACTTAACCAACAAAGGTTGGTCACACATGCTTTCTCTCTAACCCTGGATAGGCTGGGGTCTCTGGTCCACATCATTGCCATCCTTACTTGGGGACCCCGGCTGAGAGCTACTATCTGGAAATATTGCTGGCTACCATGGTAGAGAGAAAAAAAGCTCTGAAGGGTCTAATATCAACAATTAAATGGTCTGCCCCGGAAGTGACATGACACTTCTGCTCACAACTCATTGGCTAGAACTAGTCACTTGGCCCCAGCTGACCACAAGGAGGCCCAAAGTACAGTTCTGTAAGGTGCCCAGAAGGGGTAAAACAGGAACACAGGGCAAACAGCACTAATGGCCAGAGCCGTGGAATTTTGGAACTTGGATTTTTAGGCCAGAAGCTTGTCAATAAGTTCAGCTCAGCAGCCGTTCCCATGCACCTATAAAGGCAGAGCAAAGCACCCAGCACTGTGAGGGGATGTAAGAGGAGATGGCAGACCCTGACATTAGGCAGCTTCACACTTGCTCAAGAGAAAGAGAGGTTATAAAGCATTTGAATAACAAAGTCATATAGTATTGACCATCAAAAAGAGCAGTGCTAACAATGCTGCAGAAGTTGAAAGCGAGGATGATTCTGGAATAAAGATAGGACTGAGCTACACTCTAGAAAAAGATATGGGATTTGCAGGAGGAGTGGAGGGTACTTCAGGTTACAGGAGAGAGGAAACAGGGAAAGAGGCCCGGAGGCAGAAATACCAGCTGGATTGTAGCAGAACTAAGGAGTTGGCCTGGCTGTGAGTTGTGTTTGCATGTGAGTGTGAGTCAGGAGAGGCATTGGGTACAGTGGAGCCATTCCATGGAGGGCCTCCGAGGTCGACAGGAAAACAGGATGGTGGCGTGTGGGAGAAGATCATCCCTCCTCACTAACCCGCTTCGTAACCTAGGCACCTAAACCTTCCAGGCATCAGCTTATTCCCCAAACCAAGAGTCATGGATGCCCAACCTTCCCAGATCCCCAGGGCAGTCATTGAATGGAGACAGTAGTAAACCTTGGGTCGCTCCTGTTTCCAGTTTCAGGCATATTTGATCGCTCATCCTGCTAACAAAGAATATTCAAGTTCAAGTGAAACAGCCTCTCATTGCTGGGGTCAGTTCAGCCCTTTTGCTATGGAACATCTGTTTTTGAAATTCGGCTGAGACCCTGACTTAAATCTGATTAACTTAAAAAGCAGCAAGAGAACATCTTGTTTTCATGAATGTCCAGGGGCTGCGTGTCAACAAATTAAAGGTCTGTTTGCGGTATTCAAAGTAGAAAAGCTGGTCGTGAGATATTCTGCCACTGGAGTAAATTTATTACGGGCTGTTCATTTCTTGGAATCATGAGCCAAAATTTGAAAAAACAAAGTGGGCCAGCTACATTTAAATCAGCAAATTTCTGCTTGATGGCGGGTGAGAAACATGCTTTTGTTGTCAGAAGGTCACTGAGCTGGATGATTTCTAGAAAGATGCCCTCCGCTTTAGCCATGTGAAGTTAATATCTTAAGTGGCTTCCCTGTGTCTATATCAATTCCAGCAGATAGTATCTCATAGGTCATTATTTGTACATTACTTACATAGGATCTGAGGTTGGAGAGAAAGGGTGAGAATAGTTCACCATCCCTCAAACCTGACTAGCTACTTTACTCTTCATTCCCTTCTTTAGGACAGAAAAGTAGAGAAGAGTTCGATTTATCAGCACCTAGAAGAGCATGTGCCTGGCAAATAATAGATGTTGATATATATTTAATAAATACAAACTCCAGTCTCATACATTTATGTTCCCTTTATGAATGCATGTCTGTAGTGTATTAATATCATTCTTGTTTGAAAAAGCTATTACTGCTTATATCGTATTTTAACCCAAAGAAAACCATTAGTCACTCCTGTAGTTCTCTCATAGCAGCTTGTATTTTTCGTTCCTAACCCTTGTCGCAGTTTGTATTTTATTTATTTATTGCCTGTCTCCACCATCAGACTATAAGCATGGTGAGGGCAGGGTAGTTGCATTCACAACTTATTTGCTACACCCAGTAAGGTAGCAAATGGTACTTCATAAATGTTTGTTGAATGTTTTTATTGAAGTTATCATTGTGATGATGGTTGTAGAACCTTTACCACTCTTGAATATATATGAATTTAAACACAGTGAAGAAGACATTAGGGCTTAAAATGCAGTTGAATGTGGAGAGGCTTTTTGTGTGATGACACACTCCCATTCATTTGGCCATACACTCTCTCTCTTTTTTTTTTAATCTTTATGGGAGTATAATTGCTTTACAATGGTGTGTTAATTTCTGCTGTATAACAAAGTGAATCAGCTATACATATACATACATCTCCTCCCTCTTGCATCTCCCTCCCACCCTCCCTATCCCACCCCTCTAGGTGGTCACAAAGCACCGAGCTGATCTCCCTGTGCTGGGCAGCTGCTTCCCACTAGCTATCTGTTTTACGTTTGGTAGTGTATATATGTCCATGCCACTCTCTCACTTTGTCACAGCTTACCCTTCCCCCTCCCCATGTCCTCAAGTCCATTCTCTAGTAGGTCTGCGTCTTTATTCCTGTCTTGCCCCTAGGTTCTTCATGACCTTTTTTTTTTTTCTTTTAGATTCCATATATATGTGTTAGCATACAATTCGTTTTTCTCTTTCTGACTTACTTCACTCTGTATGACAGACTCTAGGTCCCATACACTCTCTTGAAGGTCATGGTGGGATGGGTTGGTCTAACCATCTCTATGTTCTCAACTGAAAGTTGTCAGCCCACATCTGCCATGTAGCTGGCCAAGATTAATGTCAAAACACATGGCAATAGTTTAGGATTTTTTTTTTCCTCTCAAATAGTTAGCTCATTCCTGGTAGAATTAAACCTATGACATTAGCCTTATTAGTAATAAATTTTGATCCAGGAAGCTACGTGGTAGAGGCAGTACAAGGATCTACAGTCAGAAAGATATTTCAGGTGTCTGATAGGCATATAACTTAATGTGCTTGTCTGGTGGTCACTGTTGACCTTTCTGATGGTCAAGCAAAATACCAACACTTTAGCTTGAGTGGGAACAAAGTGGATTCACTTGCTCTATTTTACTTTGGCTGCCTGTGTAGACAGCGTTGAAATGGGACTGACTTGTGGGTTCTAAAGAATCTCAAGAGAAATGCTCATTCATTTACAAGAGGTGCAATTCCACATTACTTTCTTGCTTTGTATACTTGAAAACATTCCCAAAGAAACAAAGTTGGATGCAGAAAAAATAATGGGAGAAAAGAAAAATAATACTCTGAGTTCTGAACAATTCTACTTTAATAGGTTGATCTGTCTGCCAGCTGGCCTCAGTGTTGACTACTTGTAATATATACTTTTGGTAGGCCGCAAGTAGTTCTTGGAACTGTTTATATTAGATTGCAGAAACTTAATTATTCTAAAATTGGCAGGACTCGCTTCGGTTACTTAATACAAAGTTGCTTAGTCATCTTTATACATGGTGTGGACAGCATTGTTTAAGTGTGAAAAATTGGGAAATGCAAATGTGCTCCAAAGAGATTACAGGTCAGGTAGAAAAATAAGAAGGTATAGTTGTTTCAAGATGCTTGGCAGGTGTTTGCCACATGTTTTAATTTGACAAGTTAGGTGACTGTTGAGTTGAAGTCCTTGATTACAAGTATTTTTCCATTTTCTTTGTGGATTTTGTCAGAAGTAAAAAGCTGCTGCTGCTGCTTGTTAAATCATATTCTAATCCTACATTTTGCAAAGTACATGTTTCCCAGCAAGAGTGTGAGGAACTCTAGAATCAACCATCGGAATAGCTTTTCTGTTTTCCGAAACAAAGAAAGATGTCATTTCAAGCCGGTCATCACAAAGATCCTTCTTTTGAATCTTCTGATTTGAACACTTTTCTTACTGTACTTTAACTACTGCCTTCCAAGTGCAATACAGATTTATAGAGCTTCAGCAAGGAAAGAGGCAGGCAAAATGAGTTTCTTCCATGTATTTTAGAGTCTGAGATGGCGCCAGAGGTCTCCAGTTTTTCCAGGAATGCCCATGGCAACCTCACACTCTTCCTGTGACCTGGGCAGGGGCTCCTAAGAGAGATGGTGAGAAAAGATAAAGGTCCTGTAGCCAATGGGTAGTGACACCAAGCCTGGGAGGGTAGGTTCCCAAGAAAACATCCAGAACAGGGCCTTATGTTTCTAATTACTGAGCACGGTTACAGAGTAAATTCAGGCAACACTTTTTTAGACTGATGGAAGCATTTAAATCAGCTCTGAATGTCAGTGTTTTCTAATTATGATGGAGGAGTGGCAAGGCATCTCCAAAGGCCTTGGAAATGTGGGGCGTTTCAGTTCAACCCTAATTCTCTTCTTTTCTTATTCAACATATGTCTTCTTTGTCCTTCTTTTTCTTTGAAGGTCCCAGAACAGACTGATTCCCTCAGTTACAAATGTCTAATACCCCTCTTTCCTGAAAACAGAATGTCTCTCTAAGACAAGTTTCTTTTCCACTAGAAGAAAACAACTACAACTACAAATCACAGTATAAAATAGAGCTTCCTAGTGAACCACCATCCCCAAGGTTACTAAGAGCTCAACTGGAGGCATGGCCTTTTGATCATGTCTTAGCCAAGTTCATCTGTTTACCAATGAAATCCAAAAATAAGCAATGCCCCGGAATCCATTTTAATTCAAGTGTGAACTTAGTGCTGACTATAAGAAAAAATAGTCAAGAACTTTGAAGGGTCACAAAAATGAGTAATAACCTCAAGGAGATTATAATCTTATAGGGAAGACAGATATATACTTAGTCATTAAAATACCAACTCCAATAATATAGGTATCAGTACAAACTCTTATCAGTGAGTACAAGGCTCAGAGATCCTGTAGTCTCATGCTAGTCTTAAGCAGGCCTGCACTATGAGCCATTTCTTACTTGAAGGAAAGTCCAGAAATTCCCAAACTAACAAATGGGTGAAACTACCATGTAAATGATTCATGTGAAAGGAAGGAGGAAGCAGTCTAGGCACTTTTCAATTTATTATTTAACTTCTTTGCAGATTTACATGTTTAAATTGTGTATTATGTCCAAAGACATAAGGGATAATGTCCCTTGGTTTGGTTTCAAAGCTTATCGTCTTAGATTATAAACTCCCAGAAGATAGTCTCTGACTCGCTTCCTAATTCCAGAACACAGTAAATGCATTTGATGATCATGATGAATAGATGTTTAATAACTTACTAGGGAATAAATAGTCCCTGATCGTAATAGCATGTCCTCCATGTGCAAAAATGTTGCCAGTAACAGAGTACCTCTAAGACATACCTTTGAATTGTTCCCAGCAGTGTAAATGGATGTGCATCCTGCCATCTAAACTCTGTCACCTTGCTAATGTCTTATATTAGCAGAATATCTGGCTAAGGCTCTGGATCTTCTTGTTGATCTCTAAATTGGAAATATTAGATGAAAAACCAATCACAAGGAGCAGACTCATGGGTTACTGATATTTTTATAGCCGAGTAGACCAGAAAGGCCAGAGTCATGCACAAGTAAAGCTATTGTTATGTAAAATATAATGACCTCTGTACCATGTCTATAACTGGTAAAGACCCATGGCCTCCGATCTTTTGTTCCAAATAAGCCACTCTTAGGCCTTGTTATGCAATTCGAAGTGTGATCTCTCCTCAGACAGTATCTCAGCTTCTTTTGCATTCACTGAGCATTCATTTCACTTTCTCAGTTGCAAGTGTGCTCAGAACGGCAAGATTGCAGATCCAAAAGACCCTCCATAGGAGAACAAAGAAGTTACTAATGAGAGGATTAAAAGAGCACATCCGTGCTTTGAAAGGCTGACCCTACCATACCCCTCATTGTATTCCATCTTCTGTAGGAGATTGTAAGGTCTTTGAAGACAGACACCATGTCTTACACATCTTCATGTCTCTGAACTGCATAACATTACTTTCCGTGGTAAAGTCATTTTGTATTAGGAGTTGGAAGGCTTCACAGGGGGGCTGTCCAATAGAGCTTTCTGTGATGACAAAAATGTTCTCTGCATGGTCTTACATGGAAGCCACTAGACACATGTGGCCACAGAGCACTTGCAATGGGGCTGGTGAAGCGGAGGCACTGAATTTCTAATTTAATTTTGATTAATTTAAATTTAAACTGCCTCATGTGACAACTGACAACCATATTGGGCAGCACAGCCTTAGGATCTCAAAAAGTATCTTTTCACTACAGCCCTAAACAGATGGCTATTTCACCTCTACCGGACTATTGCCAGTAATGGGGGTTCACATTTTCTCAGCAGCCCTACCCATTGTCGAATAGTTCCATTGGGGTCAGGATCCCACCCTGATGTGACATCAGAATTAACCTCTGTTATCAGGCATGCATTTAGAAAGCACATTTATGAATTCTTTAAGCATAGCTATGCATTTATTTTCTTACCTGGGTGTAAGAAATTTCTTACAGATTGGTGTAGAATTTCTGTCTGTGGTAGGATTTGCTCCCACGCCTTTTGATGCTTTTTCTCTTCCTTAGGAACCAAGAGAGCAGCAGGGACCACATGCCTTTTCTGATTTGATATGTTCTGTTCTGTGTCTTTCGGCCTAATTCTCCTGGAATTTGCCAAAGAAAAGAATTTCAAACTCTCGAAAAGGGTGCCAAAGGAACCGTGTTCCAAATTTTCACTTCTCTTGCTCTTCTAAGAAAACTTTTCAGGTTGGCTTAGAGATTGGCCTAAATATCAGTCCTGGTTTCCCACTGATTGGTCATGGTTAGGGAACTGATACCAAAGCCCTATTTGTCTCAGTCTCCTTTCTTTAAATAGAGGTGAGTCTACTTTTCTTACTTGGGAGGGTCAGTGATAGCCATGGGGTTTTGAACAACTTAAAGTGTTCCAAATGGGTGGTAACACTTGGAGATGACACATAAAATCCCTAAGTGTGTGGTCTTCCCCAGTGTGGAAACCAGTGTAGACAAACACCATTCCTTCACAAATCTAACATGCCCAGTACCTGCTCCTCCTAAGGTGGAAGAGAGGCCACAAAGACCTTTACTTTTGTTACATTAAGTCTTTCCATTCTCCTGTTTGGCAAATGGAGAAATACAAGTAGAGAGAAAGTAATGATAAAAGACTGAGCAGGGGAGGAAAGAAAGAACAAGCCATAACCTGTTAACCTGCTCTCAGTAGGGCATTGAGTTCTAGATTCCAATGATGAGAGAAAAGAAACAACTTGAGAAGGCAGAGCTCCTCAGGTTGATCCCACTCATTCTTATTTCTATGTTGCTCGTCTTGACACATGTGTCTCGGTGATTGCATTTTTTTTAAGTAGCACAGATTTTTGGAACAAAGTGGTGAAGGTTGAGCTAAAGTTAAGTCCAAACGGTATGTTAGAATCCATGTGTTTATTTGGTTTTTGATTCCCAAATGAACAATTTAGCTGAGAAAAGAGCAAAGCAGGTTGATAAATTGATTTTTTTTGAAAAAGACAAAAGTTCATTTTCTATAGTCAGAAAGAAAACACTGCCAGATTTACTGCCACTACTGCAAATGTGGGTTTATATAACTTTTGAGATTCATATATAGTCTATTACCAAGGTCTTTAATTAACTTTGTAAACACTGATCAGTCAGTAAAGTACAGAGATGAATCAGCTTGAGTTACATTTTCCACTCTCAGAATGGTAAAATCGAGAATAAAAATCCAGTGGTTCAAATCAGCTGCAATTTCTGAGTGCCTGCTATGTCGCAAGAGTGAAAAGATTTTTTAAAAGACTGTATCTATTCATAAGATACAGAATCTTAAGAATGAAAGCATGTGGAAAGTAAAATATAGGTAACATATTTAAGTAGTAGTTAGAACAACTAATAAGCAGTGGCAAGGCAGTAGATTAATTACCAAAATGAATGATGGATATTCAAGTAGTGAGATATCACTACCAAACTAGAGTCCTCAGGAAAGGCATGAAGGCAGTGAAATCTGAGCCAGAAATGCACAACTGAATAGAATATGGACGATGAAGAGGATAGGGGCTCTCACTCCAGATGGATGGAATGGTATGAATAAAGGGGCAGAGGTAGAAAATTATATAACACATTTGAGAGGTAATAAAATAATTTTATCTAGGGTGCCATGGGATGATCAGCTTGAAAGGAAGGTTAATGCTTTCTAAATCAGAAAATTAGAAGAGAATGCACAGAGGTATCCAAACACTCAAATGTGGAAAGAAGGAAACATGTATATGCCATGTGTGATGCATCCATCTTTGCTGGATTGGAGAGCAGATACAGAACTGTAGTATTACATGAAGTAGGATGGAACCTTGGACGTTATCTGTCCAACCGTTTCATTTTACAGAGAAGAAAGGCTCAGAGAGGGTCATCCCATGTCTCCTAAGTCTGAGTCCAGGTCACTGTTTGTGGAGTGGGCAATTTAAGGATTGAGGTGAGTGAAGATAATTTGAAGAGCAGAGGTGGAGAATCTGCTGGCGTGTGTTATACCCAGAAATCACCCGGGAAATACAGGATGAAGAGAGGCATCACTGAGTTGCAGTGATGGCCCAACTGAAGTTAACATAAACCTTTAGGATAGACAAAACATGGTCCCTGACTTTCTCCCACAAAGCCTTGAATCTCAAGAACAAAAACCAGAAAGCAAATGATGGGTGTGATCCAAGGTCGAAGATGGCTGTGATCGGCCTGGTGGAAGTTTAAAAGAGCAAGAAAGTCTGAAATAAAAGTTCCTGGAAGGCAGGAACCTTTTCAGTCTTCTTCACCATTATATCTCCAGTGCCTAGGAGAGAACCTGGCACATAGTAAATGCTCATCGAAAATTGATGGTATAAATGTTTTTGTGGGGCTTCATGGACGTAGTTGGACCATGTAATTTTACAGTGGGTATACAATGATAACTAGTCAAACAGGGATCTAATAACAGTTATCAGTGTTGAAAGACTAGAGTTCCTTGCAATAATAGAGAAATTCTTATGCTGGAGATGAGGGCACAGTGGATAAGAGGAGGAAAGTATAAAATGAAGAAGCACTAAAATTTCAAAGAAAAGTATGCAATGAAGCGGTCCAGATATGATCATCCTAGTATAAGAATCTTACAAAGAAGTAACAATAAAATAACAGAAGTTTAATAAACATTTGCAAGGTTTGATTTAGTTATCTCCCAGACATGATAATTCTCTGAACTAAACCAAATAGGTTTGAAATTGAAGAGGATTGAATAATTTTTAAGATCACTTCTTACCTGAGTTTAAATGATCCAATGAATTAAACTGGAGATCACTGACAGTAGTCTTCTCAGAATTTCTCAGTAGGAGGTGGGGGAGGGAGGCACCCTTACCTACTTCCTGAAAGGGAAAACAATTCCTAGAGGGGAATAGTGGGTTAGTTCAAGAATATTATTGTGGTTAAGAGCACACACTTTGAAATTCTTTAAAATGGGGATTATAATAGCTACCTCACAGATTTATTATAAAATAGATAGATAAAATAAGAACACATATTTTTAAATGGCCCAGCAGAGCTACCAAGCCACAAAATGACATGGAGGAAACTTAAATGCATATTGCTAAGTGAAAGAAACCAGTCTGAAAAGACTACATGCTCTGTGATTCCAACTACACAACATTCTGGAAAAAGCAGAGCTATAGAAACAGTTTTAAAAAAGGCAATGGTTGCCAAGGGCTGGAGTGGGGGAGGGAGGGAAGGATGCCTCAAAGGAGAACAGGGACTGTTTAGGGCAGTGAAACTATTCTGTCTGTTGCTGTAATGGTGGATACGTGACATTTTGCATTTAGCAAAACCCATAGAATGTACAATACAAAGTGTGAAACTTAATGTGATCCATGGACTTTAATTAATAATAATGTATTGATATTGGTTCATTAATTGTAACAAATGTACCACTGCAAGATTTTAATAATAGGCTGTATTAGTTTGCCAGGGCTGCTGTAACAAAGTACCACAAACTGGGTGGCTTAGAACAGAAACTTATTATCTCACAGTTCCAGAGGCTAGAAATCAAAGTGTCAGCAGGGTCCCTCCGAAGACCCCAGGGAAGGGTCTGTTCAACAACTCTCCCCCAGCTTCTGGTAGCTTCAGGTGTTCCTGGCTCTCCATATTCTCATGGCATTCTCCCTGTGTTTCCACATTATCTTCCCTTTGTGTATATCTGTCTCTATGTCCAAATTTCCCCTTTTTATAAGGGCACCAGTCATACAGGATTAGGGCTATCCTAATAACCTCATCTTAACTTGACCACATTGCAAAGACACTATTTCTAAATGAGGTAACATTCTGAGGCGCCGAGGATTAGGACTTCAGCATATCTTTTGGTGGGGAATACACATTTCAGTGCAAACACAGAAAAAACTGGGCGGGGGTGAAGGAGAGGGAATATATGGGTACTCTGTACTTTATGTTCAATATTTCCTTAAACTTAAAACTAAGAAATAAACCCCATTAATTTTTTTAAATAGTTTTAAAAAATGCCTCAGCACATAGCACATATTCAATTAATGTTGGTTACTTTTGGAAGTTGCATTAACTTATTCAGGGTCCCTGACAGAATAGATTTTATTCTTGATGCATTCCAAGACCAATACTGGCACTGCCCTGAAATCCCAAGGACTTCCTCCAACCCATTCGCCATTCAGTTTATGATGATTTGAAGATAGATAGAGCTTAGCTTTCTCTACAAATTTCTCCCACCAATAACAGAGTACTGGCCTGCATGCCACCACTTCCTGCCTCGACTGTATTTACACCTGTGTGCATGTGCATGCCCACACATACATGCACATACACACATGCACACACATACACACACACACATGCACACCCACATACACATCTAAGAGGGCTTCTTACCTGACACCAACCATATCCCAAACAAAAGCAGAAACAGTAGGTCTCCTTATAAATTTGTCACAGAAAATAACTCTAGTGAGGGCCACATGCCCATAAAGGAAAAAGAAAAAAGCTTTGCGAATATAAAACATAGTAATAGTTAGAATTCTTGGTTGAAAGATGCACATCAGAAATTAAACTCAATTTTTTTTTAAGAATCCTAGATTGGATTTAATAAATAGACTTTAATTCCCAATAGATGGAGGGAGATGGAGAAGGAAAAAAAAAAGTATCAGAGAATGAGACAAATAAAAAGGGAAATGACAGAAGAAATATTGATAAATATCTTCCCCTCCCCCCAAAAGAAGCTGAGAGGGAAAAGTAGCAAGAAGGATAGGGAAGGGAGGAAGCTTCAGGATGTCTGGCATGGAGGTGAGACCCAGGAGGTCCACTCACGGCGCCATTCAGCTGGGCCACGGGCTTGGTGGTGTCATTACCCAAAGGAAGGGCAGCGTGTTAAGTGATTTGAAGTCTCTAACATCGACTTATTACTTAGTTGCAGTAGCATAAGCATGCCCTGTTTCAAGAAAATCTGATATTTGAGAACCCATATTGAAAAGACAGGTATATCAGAAGGTAATTGTTCAACTGCCTTTGTAAAGTGCCTCTCTTCCTTTGACGAAAGGAGTCACATCAGGGTTCTTTCAATAGCATGGCTACAATCACCCCAGCGCAAAAATTTGGGTTTTCATAAAACTTTTCAAGAACCCATCTGTCACATTCATTGATACATACATCCCTTTGCCTGCGTTTCTCTTTCAGGCTACTCTGTCCACTTGTGACACTCGTGAGCTTTACTGTTTACGGAAGCTCTCTGCCTTGACATTTCATCACTTCGTTGATGGAGAGTTTGTTTCCTATCCAATGTTACTGGAAGGAATTCAGCATTGGCTGGGGGTCGGGGAAGAAATGAGAGATTACTAGCTGAGGCCATGGAAGCTGCTGCTCCCAAAAGAGGGGGGAAAATCACTTACAATTCTCCCCAGACATGGCTCGCCTCACTTAGGAACAGTGCCAGGGAGGTTCAGAGAAGCTCTGTGATATAAGGGTGTGAGGATTAAGGAAGACCTCTGCTCCATCCTGGTGTGAGACCAACAAAGAGCCATTTTCACAAGCACACACATCTTCCCACTCACAGACACAACACACACACCCCAGCAGAGAGTCATCCCGCACCACACGGTACACAGACGTGCTTTCTCTTCTCCCTCAGGTACACCCGCCACATGTCCACCAAGCAGAACCCAGAAAGGCACCGTCTGTGTAGATGCTTCATATAGCGCTCACTCCCTCTCTCCCTCCCCGTCAGTGCCTCACGTACACACTCAGCAGCGTTCCATGAGTAGATAACTGGTTGGGTAGAGTTTCTCTTTTTTTTTGCTGTACGCGGGCCCTCACTGCTGTGGCCTCTCCCGTTGCGGAGCACAGGCTCCGGACGCGCAGGCTCAGCGGCCATGGCTCACGGGCCCAGCCACTCCGCGGCCATGTGGGATCTTCCCGGACCGGGGCACGAACCCTTGTCCCCTGCATCGGCAGGCGGACTCTCAACCACTGCGCCTCCAGGGAAGCCCGGGTAGAGTTTCTTTATGGTTGAGGAAAAAAACACCCAAGTAGGTAATAAAAGCTGAGGAGTAGGAGGAGGGAACGGGCCGGGGGGGGGGGGGGGACGTTGCGTGGGTGGAGAGCCAGTGAGCGTGGCCGGCCGCAGTGGCCACACGGTGTTAGTCAGCTTCACCTCCCCTGAGTGCTCGAAGGTGCTGCTGGGCTCGGCCAGCCGTTTGCATCTTCGGCCTGCTTGCGGATATTCGTTTCACCGCTCATTGGCACCTGCACCAGAGGTATAGGCTGAGCAACAGCTGCCACTGCTACCAAGCAGCCAGCATGACTCCTCGGCTTAATGAGGTTGGAGCGAGACCCAGAGGCTTAGAGGCTGCTCTTCGAGCTACTTGGATAAATTAAGAAAAGTGAAATTGTTTGCTTATAGACAGACCTCTTTCTCCCATTTCTGTTTGCTGTTGCTATAGTTATTCCAGAAGTGGTTTATACACAACAAAAGACTTTACTGAAGAAAGGAACGAGAAGCCTTTGCTCTCACTGCACCCAGGGTTCAAGTCATCGAGGTTTGGTCCCACTGCCCCCAGGGCTGTCCTCACGCACCCTGCACTGCGCTCAGAACAGGAACCCACCCCAGGGAGACAAACAGCCTCTCAGGACACCCTCAAATCACTTTTTTTTTTCATTCTGATAACTATGGAGAGATCAGACTAGAAAATACAAAGAAATTTTATCAGGGTTGATGGAATAATTTTTAAAAAAGGAAAACTGATTCTTTCCTTCATAACTAACAAAGTACTTGGAAAGTACTCTTTCTAAGAGTTAGATAGAAAAACACTGTAAAATAAAAAAACCCCAAATAAACACCCAAATTTGAATTTGTAAAGGATTTATAAGCAGTATAAATAATACCCTAGGGAATAAGAAGGGGGGGAACATTCAAACGTTGTATAATTCTCTTTTGGTTGGCTGAGATTTTATTTTTGTTTTTGTGGGTTTTTTAAGGGGAAAAATGCTTGAAAAATAAAAGAATCTGACAATTTAAGAAGGTTTCTTAACTAGGCTTCAAAGTCTAAGTTTTGCTTTTCACTCCCTCACACAAAGATGCCATTAGGGGATGGCTTCAGGTTTTGCACGTCTCCCTATTTTCTTACGCAGGGCAAATGGCTCGTCTCATGTGCACAGAAAGGGCTGGAAAATATTTTTTGTGATCTGAGTGCAGCAGAGAGTCTAGGATTCCAGAGGAAGTGGAGGCCTCCCGCTCCACACAGGAAACAATCTTCAAGCAGGCCTTAAATGCCAGATTCCAGGCCGAGTTTAACTAACCACTGACAGCTCTGTAAACAAAGCAAGGACAAAAAGAGCCCGCTTCCCCTTTTCTGGTAGTCATTTTGGGTTTGGGGGCTGCAGGGGAATTCTGGAATACTTGACTCCATGGCCCAGAAACGCAGGAAAAGCGGAATCCTCAGTTGAAGAGCTGGAAAGGGAAGATCTTTCTGGGATTAAAACTATCACGGAGGAGGTAGGAAAGGATAAAATGGTTGGGTTACAAAGAGCTGCTGCTTTTGAGCTCTGAAAACAGTTTGATCATATGTAACTGCTCTTAAAAATGCTGCTGCATTATGTTTATTCGTGGTATTATTGCTGTGGTCTTTATTATCATTCTGATATTAATATTCTTTTAGGATGTGCAAATTGTGCCTGGATACTTATATTATTTCTTTCTTTTACTTTTACTTTTCTCTTAGTTCCTACAAATTCCTTTTCTTGCCACTTTTCTTTTTTTTTCACTCTTTTTCTCCTTTCCTCTTTCTTTGTTCACTTTTTTATAACTTTTGTCTGTAGTTCAGCAGGTTACAAAGAACAAAACCATTCAGTAGCTCTCAAGTGATCCCAGCAATATTTCAAGTCTTCAAACCTCTCTGTCTCCCCCCTTTTTTTTTAAACTGTGATCCTGGAATTTTACTTATTTGTCTCTAATAGTTACATGAATGAGACTGAATTTAACACATAAAGGACAAGGCTTGGCTTGGGAGGCAGAAATTGATCACTGGCTACCTCACTCATCTTCTAAGGTGTTTTTCTTAAGAGTAAAGGAAAAGGGGATAAAGAAATGGTGAGGGGCTGAGGCGACTCATGGGAAATAATCCTCCAACTCATCTATGATATTGATTCTACTTCTTCCCCTTTAGATCCAGACATTATCTGGTCTCCCTAAATCTGAACCCATACCATGGATGATTTTGAACGTCGCAGAGAACTTAGGAGGCAAAAGCGGGAAGAGATGCGTCTGGAAGCAGAAAGGTAAGGATCTGGGTTCGAAGGTATCTCTATTCTGTTATCCACAATATTGGTTTCAGGCCTCAAAGATCATCAGCCTCAAGGGCCAAATGTATTGCACACTGAACTGTTTGCGAAAGCGGTTATGGAAAATGTTCCTAACTGTTAAGACTCTAAATTCTGCACAAACATCAAGAAAAAGAGAGATTGGAGACGAAACAAATAGTTGCACTGAATCATTGTCTTTCATATTAGAATTTTTAAATGACAAAAGCAGTGTATGGATAAAAGTTTTAAAAGCACTTACAATATTGAAATGACAAATATTGAATGTTGAAACCATTCTGGAAATGGAAGTCTTCACTCTAAAAGAATAAAGGCAATAAGACCCAGATGGATCTTATGACAAAGTTTTATTCTTATTAGAACAGCCGCCAAATCCAGTAATTCACATATTATGGGTTAATAGCCAGTAGAGTGTGGTACTGTGGAGATTCTGAGTCTAGTTGGAAGCTGCTATGTTGTGTGAGGCCTCTGTTGTGGTGACTTACAAGGGCAGGTTGGGGAAATAAAGCAGTAACATGTTGGGCAAGGGGTATAAATGCATATTTTAAAATTTTAGGCCTCAGAGCAAAAGACAGTGGCATTTAATGTGACTTAACTCAGATGTTCTTTTGAGAAAGCAGAGTAGGCATTCACGGGAAGAAAAATGTTAAACAATGATCTTAAAAGCAAATCAATTTTGCCTCAGTAATTCCAGTGTGCAAGTGAAAAGATGGTAGTAAGATGACCCCTTAGTGATCCTGCAGAAGAAAACTAGAAACTTACACTTACAAAAAATATATATATATTTTTTAATTTTAAAAAATTTTTATTTATTTTATTTATTTATTTTTGGCTGCGTTGGGTCTTCGTTGCTGCGCGTGGGCTTTCTCTAGTTGCGGCGAGTGGGGGCTACTCCTTGTTGTGGTGTGCAGGCTTCTCATTGCAGTGGCCTCTCTTGTTGTGGAGCACGGGCTCTAGGCATGGGCTTCAGTAGTTGTGGCACACGGGCTCAGTAGTTGTGGTGCATGGGCTTAGCTGCTCCGCGGCATGTGGGATCTTCCCGGACGAGGGCTTGAAGCCGTACCCCCTGCATTGGCAGGCGGATTCTTAACCACTAAGCCACCAGGGAAGCCCAACAAAAAGTATTTGAAGCATAGGATCTACCTATTGGTATGGAGAATTCAAAAGAAGAAGGTAAAATTACTGCCTTTGATTAACTTGGTCGGAGTAGGCTGCTATATGACACATGGTACCCTGAACAGTACCTGGGCTCTGTAGGTTCAAATTCCAACTGTCACTTATGAGCTGTGTGGCCACGCACAAGTGACTTCTCGCTACGCCACAGCTGCCTTATTTTTAAAATAGGCATAATATCTATGTAGCTTCTGTGGTTGTTGTGAAGATTATTGAACTTCATAAACGGCCTAGCCTAGTACATGACACATAAATGGTATGCTACTATTTTTTTAACCATTATCATTAGCTAAACAAGTAAGAAACAACAGAGCAATATAGTCAGAACTAAAAATTAATACCAAGAAAAGAAAAGGCAGTTATCATCCTGTGATGAAACCAGTCAGGAAAAGCTCCCTGGAAGTGGAGAGCCATAGAGGGAGTAACAATGGTGATGACAAAGAGTAAAAGGGGAGCCATGGAGAGGAGGGAGTAACATCTGCAAAGCTCAGAGGTGGAAATAAGAATCCCGGTGCAAGAAACCTGTTAAGTGCTTAAGGAAGAATGAGTTAGACTCGTACATCTTGGGTGTTTCTATTTCATATAAAAGGTAACAGACAGAGACTTAGTGGGGGAGCTATGCGTACTGGAGAGCGTTATCTACAGTGGTCTAGAGTGTGGGCCTACTGGAAGAGTTAGTATTGAGCACACGGTGATGAGGACTGAATCAGGGCAGCAAATATGGAAGTGAAGATCAAATATGAGCGTCTTTAGAGGGAGAATTAGCAAATCTTTCAGGAGATGGAGAAACTCAGACTGTCCCACAGAATGTAAGTCTGAGGAGCTGGAAAGGGAAACTGTGAAGTATTCCATTCTTGGGTGGGCATGGGGAGAGTGTTCAATTTCAGGTAGAAACCACATCCAATTGGAGATTTCCTCCAGGCATTGGGAGATAGAAATTGTCAATCTTTGTTCAAAAGGGGAGAAAAATTATTATTAGAGGAGTCAGTTTGGGCACACTCAGTGTGGCAGTGGTAGCACAAAAGCAGAAAATGGATGGTAGTGATAGTGGCATGAAAGCAAGTGGAGAGAGAGAGTGAGAGGTCATAAAGACATAATGGAAGCCGGCGAAGGAGACACAAACTCAGCGAGTGGGGAGAACCAGGGAGAGTATGGGGCGCCCATTGTTGAGCGTACATTGACGCCTTGTAGGTGGTGTCCAGGCCCACTGGAGCATACCTCTTATCCTTTCCAATGATGTGTTATGTGACCTCAGTTTCTCCTGAAAGTCTATAAAATACTGTTCCCAACAAATGTTTATTCAGCAACAGCGCTGTGCTAGGAACAGTGAGAAAAAATGGGGAAATATAAATAGACATAGTTTCTGTCTTTATGTCCCTCATGGTGTGCTAGAAATCCAAAGTATAGCAGGATCAGAAAACAGACCAGGCCAGAGTGCAGGGGCAGGCCTAACAGAATTGGGGCTTGGGGGACTCAGGAATAGGGACAGGAAATTGGGCATCAGGCTAGATCAGTATCTTCAGCTTCTTTGTTTGCTATGTGAATTGGGAAACAGGGACTCAACGTGAGAGGAATAATAGAACTTACTGTGGTTATACCCATACTGTAATTACAGGGAATAAACTAGGTTCTTTTAGAACCAGGATTTTGCCTAAGAATTTTCCACACATCTACATGGTTCATTCCTTCCAGTTTTTTGTTTTGTGTGGAAGGATATGTCTCTCTTTAAAGTCAATCTTAAAAAAAAATGTACCCAGTGAAGCTTAGTTAGGTACCCTTAATAACCTAAAGTAAATTTATAATACACTTGTTTAACTTACATTTCTGTCTGTATTAATTCTTTGGGGATATTGTATTTCATTTGATTCCTTTTCTTTCTTTTCTTTTTTTTAAGAGAAATACTTAAGTACTTCCTTATATTTGTACTAAGTTCACCTTTTCATGTTTCAAGGTGAACACTTTAGTTCTGTTATTCTGGAATTTGTTAAGCAAGTCCACGTTCACCCTTTAGGATTTTGTAAAATCTGATCATTTATGGGAATAGTGAAGCTCAGGCTTTATGGTCCAGCCAACTTTGATGGGAAATTTCAGGGTGTGTACAGGAAACAGATGTCCAGAACCAGAAATTAAACGCCATCTAAAATTTTGGCTTTGATCTGAATATAAAGGGCATGTAAGACCCTGGGCAAGTCCCTCTTCCTTTAGCTTTAGAACTTGGCTTCTTCATCTGTGACAGGAGTGGGGGATTGGTGATAATTTTTATTTTCCTTTTGCTTTTAGTATTGTCTAATTTTTTACAATGATCATGTATTACTTTATTTAAAAACAAATAAAACAATAAGGCAGATTTCCATTTTGAAAAATGAGATTCTATGACCTTATGCCTAATACCTGGGGTCAAAATGGACTCTCCTTTGGATTTATGTAACTAGAAGAAAAAACTCAGCCTTGATCTGGAGTGGCCCCAAAGCTCAGAGCTGCAGGCTCATTCATTCAGTCACTCATTCAACAAAATTTTATTGGGCTTCTACTCTGCTTCAAACTTTATTTTGGGGCACCAAGGACAGAGAAGCAGAATGACAGAATTGGGAAAAGCGTGCTTAATGCTTTTCAACCTGTACAAAAGCAACTACACTGTATCAAGCAGCTATACTTTTACATCCTTAAATGTAATATGTACTCTGATATTCACTGATAATGTTTAAAGATGGCTTATGCCCTTTGTATGTTGTACCCCTGCAGAGAGCATGGGGGAAACGGTAACACAGAGAAAAGACTGTTGACTTGTCCACTTCTTACCCACAAAGCCTTTCCACATAAAAATACCCTGTTATTTTAATTAGTTGTTATTGAGTTTGACGAGCAGGTGCTGTTCTACTTTGCAATGATAAATAACTTAAAACCTGTACTCTCACCAGATGTTATAGCCACAAATTAAAATAAACTAGATTCTTATACATTTTATTCCTCAGAAGTAGAGCTTTTAAAAAGATTATTGAAAAACCTCACTGTACATTTTGGGCCATGCTAGCTTTCCTGGGTTTGGGACTGACAATCATTCACTGCATCACAGCTGCCTTGAGACTCTTGTGCACACACCTCATTCTAAGGGTTTGCAGTCCAGTCCATTTCACATCACCTAGCCCGCCGTAACCTAGCCTGGGAACCTGGTTAAATCAAAAATATACTTCCCTTCTTTGTCCTGCTCTTCATCCTATGCATCTTTTATTCGGTCATCCAAAAAATGTATTGAATAGGTACAAGATAGTAAACTGAACCATAGGGATGAGTTCTCACCAGTCCAGGCAGTGTCCCAACAGTCACAAAGCTTATATCATAGATGAATTAGTAACTTTAGAGCCAACTTGACTAAAAGGGGAAGAAAAAAATTTCAGCAGGCAGAACGGATGGAGCAGGTAGTCAGTGAAAATCCTAAATGCTTTGTTTCTAGGCAAAAGATACTATTTGTACACATCTCAAATTAAACTGTATTTCTGAATCAATTACTTATTTGAACAAACAAATAATTTGTTTTGCTGTCTATTATTCTTCACCTATCTCATGGGAATACAAAATGAATGGGTATATTCAGCTTCCCTTTCTGTTTCTTTTATTTCAATCCCTTTCTACCTTTGTCTCTGTATTTCTTAGTGCTTCTTAACGTGTTTTCCCCTGGTCCATGTGCATCTTCATCAACACTTGATACACTTGTTTCCATTCCAATCTCTTCCTGATCATCTACCCTGGATTATGCATGCATGTCCTTTTATATCATCGGGGAATACAACATTTTCAAAGGGGAAAACGTAGTGGAAAGGGATGCATTTTCAAAGAGGTCATATTCATCTCTCTTCCTTTTCAACAAGTACCCCAAAAATGCTTTCTTTCTACACTTCTCGGAGGATACAGGAACCTTAGGAAGGTGACCTTAGGAAGGTGAGAAGCAGGAATTTGCTGTTGAGTGAAGAGTTTTGAGGATGTGATTGGTAACAAGTTCTGAGGGAGGATCACACTCTCTCAGCAAGAAGAATTCACACCAATTCAAATTGAGCTCTTCTATTATATTTGGCCCAAAGGATTTTGAGCTTTGGTGTATCTGCTGAGAAACCTGCAGTGATGGTTTATCCATGATGAGATCTTCAGTGAGACGTACTTTTCCCCACGGTGGGCTTGTTTTCACGAGCAGCTCTCTCACTTTTCAAGATGTGAACTCATTGCATTCCCAGCTCCTGCTTTCCACACCCAAATGTAAGTTGCTCTTTCTGATCAGAAGAAAGGACCCTATTGTACAGTTGTTATCAGATTCAGAGGCTCATAGACGTAAATAAAGGGAATGAAAGCACTCTTGCTGTTGTCATCGTTCATACATTTTTACGGGCCTCTGAAATATACTGAGGATTAGACATTTGAAAGTAAATATTTTTACTTCACTAAAAAAGCAAACAATTTTTTAAAGTCCTCTGAGTCTAAGTGGTTGCTTCCCAGGAGTCTATTACTGAAACTTTTTACATGATTTAACAGCATGGCCAATCAACATTACACAAAAACACTTTTGTTTAAAATGCTTAGCATTGTGACCTTGAAATTTCAAATCAAAATCTTTTCAATTGCAGTTTTTTGTTACTCTGTAATCAGAAAATTATTTTCCATTCGGAAGTTAAATAAAATATTCCTTGGAAACAGTCTAAATTATTAGAGTAGCTAAATTTGCTCAAAACTTCCCTTTAGGTCTCTCAGAGAATTCATCACTCCAGGGGGCAAAAAAAAAAAATGTTAGGATTTGCATCTACATTTCTACTTTTAAGTTAAAAGATTTTTTTCAAGTAATTCATTTGAAAGAGACTTAAAAATATTGCTGTAAGGTTTCTATGTTTATTTGATATTGTTTAGGGTCAGCCTAACTTGAACGGAGGGGCACTGGGAGAATGAGGTAGATAATTTTCACCTAAGGGATTTTTAATTATTTATTTGTGTCCTGCCACATGAAGAATCAATATATATACATATTCATATGCTCCCTCTCTTGTTCTCTCTCTCACTCTAAATAGACATTATTTATTACCTCTGTCAATTTATAAACGGTCAAATTATAAACAGTGGAAATGGCATATTTGGACCAATTTCCACTTACCTAACAATTCCTCTGGTCCTAAAAGTATCCCACTTTATGATGATCAGTAGAACATCAAGAGTCCAGGATCTACCCAATGTGACACTTGTTCAATACAAATTAAAAATCTAGATTCTTAAGGACCTCACATGCTGATCCATAACTCCATTCTTAGCTGGAAAAAATGTGGCATATATATGAGTCAATACACTTATAGTTTAAAATAGTGCTGAATTGTTTTTACAGTCTGTATATGTGACTCATAATTTACCAGTCTTCGCTCACCCGGGGAGAGGCAGGACAATGTTGTAGTTAAGTATGTGGGTGATGAAGTGTGACAGACCTGAGTTCGAATCCTGACTTTGACAACTATCAGTTGGGTAACCTCATTACAAATTACTTAAACATCTTGTGCTTCAATTTATTTATGTATAAAAATGGGGATAATTATTCTACCTCACAGAATCATTGTAAAAATTAAGCTAACTGGGCTTCCCTGGTGGCGCAGTGGTTGAGAGTCCGCCTGCCGATGCAGGGGACACGGGTTCGTGCCCCGATCCGGGAAGATCCCACATGCCGCGGAGCAGCTGGGCCTCTGAGCCATGGCTGCTGAGCCTGCGCGTCCGGAGCCTGTGCTCCGCAACGGGAGAGGCCACAACAGTGAGAGGCCCGCGTACCGAAAAAAAAAAAAAAAAAAGAATTAAGCTAACTAACTGATGTAGGGAAATTAACACAACTACAGGCACACAGTATATACTCGATAAATGTTAGATGTTATTATTAAAATCATATTAATGTTTTGGCAGGCCTTTGGTACAAAATAATATTTTACTGAATTTGAATTTTCATTCATCTGTCAGCTCAGTCATTATGATTTGTTGCATCCTTTCTGCAAAGCTTCTTTCCTCTACCGACCTGAATATTTGCTAAGATGTTTCTATTAAAGTTGGGAAAGAAATAAAACTTGTAGTCACAAATAAGTCTACCACACAAATATAATTGCTATATGAGGATTTTAAAATCACATATTGTAGCTATGAAGTTAATTTTCTAATTCATTAATTATATGTCTTTATTTTAAATATAGCATATAAAACATAGCTTAGAATTTTACCTAAAAAGTTCAATTCAGCAAAAATAGTTCTCAAGTAGAAAAAAGTTTCAGCCAAATTTTTCATCCAGTGTTAGACAGGAAAAAGAACCATCATTTGTTTAGCATCAGCTAAGTGCCAGGCTAGGTGATGCACTTTATATACGTTATGTCATTTAATTATCAGAACAACCCTATGACCTTATCTTAGTCTGTTCATGCTGTTATAACAGAATACCATAGATTGGGTGGCTTATAAACAATAGAAATTTATTTCTCACAGTTCTGGAGGCTAAAAAGTCCAAGATCAAGGCACCAGCAGATTCAGTATCTGGTGAGGGTCCACTTCCTTGTTCATAGACAGCTGTCTTCTTGCAGTGTCCTCACATGGCAGAAACAACAAGGGAACTCTCTGGGTCTGTTTTAAAAAGGGCACTTATCTCATTCATGAGGGTTCCACCTTCATGACCTAATTACCTCCCAGTGTCCTCAACTCTAAATACCATCACATTGGGGATTAGGTTTCAACATATGAATTTACTGTGGGGGGGACCCATTCAGTCTATAGCAGACCTGGATATTATTATCCCTGTTTTGTAGTTGAGGAAACTGTAGGTCTGAAAGGTTAAGTTACATGTCCAACTTCATACAGCTGTGGAGTACAATCCGGTTCTGCCTGCCCCAAATCTCAAAACCTTTTCACTGTAACAAATTGATCAGTAGAATTTTTCATGTTTCAACTGGTTGTCTTGGCTGAAGGTCCATTGTCTCTACAATGCCAAAATAACTCCCTAAGATGGGGAGAAACCATTCAAAGCAGTTATGTGGCAACAGACAAAATGAGGCTATTGGACTTAATTGAACTGTTTTTTATGCTTATTCAGGTAAATTGCTTACATGTGTAGACAAAGTCATTGTTTTGTTTGCCCTCAAAAAATCTCCCGTGTTATTCCCATTTCACAGGAAAATAGAAACAGAGGAGATCAAGTTTTCTCCCTCAAGCCAAAGGAGGCTGTTGGCATAACTCTTCTTGACTTTTCTCTGGATTTTTTTCAAGAAGATTGTATTCACCATTAGAACAGGGACTTAGTCACATCATCACTCATGAAATCTTAAGGCTGTCACTAGCCTTATAGATACTCTGCTGTAGTGGAATGTTACTTTTCCATTTTTGGACCACACACTACTTTGAGCGTCTGATGAAAGCTATAGACGCTCCTCCAAGAAAAATGTACATATGCACCCACAAAACTTGGCACTTCCTTTCAGTGGCGTCATGGACCTCCATCCACAGACCTCCACAGGGCCCATGAACACTGGGCCAAGAATCCCTGATCTACTGAATTTTAAAAGTTCATTTTACATATGAAGAGACTTAAGTCTAGGGATGCTGACCTCCTCAAGATCACCCTGCTAAGCTGAGGCAGAGCCTGCTGGCACAGTGTAGACCCCTGAATAAATGGAGTTGTCTGTAGAAAATGCCATGGCTATTGATTAGGAAAGTAGAGCATGTTTTGGGGGAAATAGTGTATACTGCACTGTATTGCATGCAGGGTGTTTTTTATTTAAAAAACATTTTATGGATAATATTACAAAATAAAAGGAGACTTGGTCAGATTACTTCATGGTGAGTAAGATGAAAAGCAAAGAAAGATAAGTAGATATACAGAATGAAAACCGTTAATTGTTAGGAGCTAGGAATCAAACTTTGCCATCTTAGTCAAGAAGGAAAAGAAAACTGTGGTGATTTTCCAAAGAGAACCCCATTTGCCATCAATTTTTGAAGTCTTTTATTTGGCATATGTTGTCTAGACAAGATTTCTTTACACCAACCTTAATTATGATACTAAGTTACTATGTAGGATTTCTCCATCCTTACCAGTTTCATTTTAGCAATTCAGATTCATTAAAGGAGTTTCTTCTCTAAATATGAGAGAGATAGGAACTGATACGATTCCTTAAAGAGGATTTCATGTTTCACCTTTATAACTACTATCTTTTGGGAGAATGGGGAAGATTGGAGTGGGACACAGACATGATGATATCTCCCAGAAAGCAGAATCATGCAGACTTGGGTGTGATTCCTGGCTGGGTTAGCAAGGATAACTCTACTTAGCCTCACTGAGCCCATTTCCTCATCAGGAAAATAGCCTCATAACAGTTCTTCCTCATAAGGTTCATATAGATTACAAAGCACTAGGTAGATAGATGACTGATGATAGATAGATAGATAGATGGATAGATAGATAGATGATAGATAGAATATATATATGATATATATGGTATGTATATATGATTAGTGCATGGTGAATGTTCCCTGTCATTGCTACTTTTCGGCTGGCTGGAGGACATGGTAAGGAAAGAGCTATCAGGAAAGCCCTCTCCAGAGTCATCTCCCAAGAAACTCGGCACCTGTCCAGCTGCCTTCTGGGGTTTCTGAATCACTGAGCATGTGCACAGTCCCCACATCTTCAGACAGTTTGGTGTTCAGTCTCCACTCTCTTTCAAATCTGTTTTAGCCATCACCTTGAAAGTGATGGGAGAATTATGGATATGAAGTCTCCATGTTGAAAAGAAAATCTACCTCCTTATTTTAAAGAGTCTTTTTTTAAATCTTCCATACTGGTTTGAAATCAAGATAAAGATATAGGGTAGTCTGGTGTCTAACATATCAAGGTTTTGATCTCAATAATTTATGTATCTAATATTCAATTAATCATATATTCTAAATAGTTTTTTTTTGCCTTGTGGAATTACAGGGTTTTTTTCATATTACATAATTATGGTTTCAACACAAATAGAGAAGGAACCTAAAGCCTCTTAACAGCTTACATAAAGACTGTACTAATAATATAAAGGAAGTTATGTGCCTAAATTGTACAGAATAACTTCTAATCATTTTATTCTAAATTAGTGATTTTATTCATTTTAATTATGAAAAAGCCAATACACACAAAATAATATTATGTAATGTATATAGAGGTTATAAATCATCGTAATACCTACATTATAAACTTATCACTCATCTTAAGACCTAGGACATTTCCAGTATCACTGAAACTCCCGGCAGACCCCTCTCCTATCCCACCCCCTTGCCTCCCCATCCTCAGAGGTAACCAGAACTCTGAAAAATTCATTTATTTTTTTAAAAAATTCTAAATAAGATAATATGAGTTTAGGTGAGAGTTTTTCCAGGATCCTGTGATCCAAAGCTTTCCAAAGATTCTTTCCAGACTCAGGTGAAAGTGTTAATGAGAGCCCACCGTTCTCTGAGAGGGCAACAAATTTGCCTTTCTAAACATACGGGACCAAAGGAGTCCTTCTATGTCCACAGCTGGGAACCCTGGAGAAGTATTATGAACAAAAAATTCTCTACCAGCAAAGAATGCTCATCAAAATCAAAGTGTAATGAAGGCTATCAAATATGTATGTTGAGTATATCTATTCTGCCCGTTGGTTTTCTCACTGACCAGCCAAGTATAAGAGATCTGCATTTGTAGCTATCATTTGGCCAGGTGGGAATGCAGACAGGATTGATTACAGACTATTCCAAATTCTTATTCAAGGGAAATCTATCTCAATTGCTTTGAAGTCTTCTAGGGAAATAGTTAACCTTTATTATCCCAAAGGTTCTTAACATTGTTATGAGAAAGTACTACTGGACATGAAACATGAGCATGTTGGAACGACACAGAGGCTGTATAAATGGATTCTCTTTCATCCGTGAATGAGGTTAAAGAGGAATAATGTGCATACCTTGTGAATAAAATCAGTTCTTTTCACTAGTTTGCCACGTAATAAGTAATGTTCATCAGGAGCTGGAAAATCAGTTTTTAGTCTATCATAAATCTTCATTAATTCAGATTCTTCCATTTTTAAATCTTTATGAAACTATAGAAGAGTATAAATTTGAACTATTTATAAGTAAAGGATTTGATTAATACGTTAAATATGCAAGCTACATTCCATGGCTTAGTTATTAAACACTTGAGAGCACAACTTTTTAAAACTTTTTAAAAAACTGGAAACATTCACCTGCATTTAAAAGCTTAATTTGCTAATTATAAATCATTTTTATTCATGCAATTTTTAAACAAGTTTCTAATTTTTTTTAGTTTGATTGAAGTCACCAGATATGCTTGAACATATTTTCAAAACTGAATTTCTTTAAAAATATTGCATAATTTGTAAAGACCTTCCTTTCAGTTAGTCTAGATTAGTGAGATTTGACATTATATTTGAGATTAGTACCAATTAACTAAGTTAAAATGTGAGGGTTTATTTTCCATTTTAATAACCCCCTACATCACATACAGTTCCTTTGGTGGAATAAAAATCTTGGTAAAGTACACATCAGCCACTATAAATAGCAGCCATTCAGGAGAGTCTCCAGAGAGTGTACTTTAAATTGCATATTGTTTAAAATAGGAAATTCTTCCGATGTTCATATTTTCCATTATGGGTGAAATGGTCTACCCCGTGTCACATCTTCACTGGCTTCCATCTTCCTGTACCATTTAGGGATCCAACTGTTAGATTCCAGAAGATTGCTCAATGTGTGCTTTTTATTTTCTTAAGTAACCTGGGTCTTATTGTCCAGCAGGAATTTTGCAAAATTAGGGGCTCTCCAAATGAAAACTAGATAACTTCCAGAGCTGGCCCCAGCAACTAGGTAATGAAACAGTCCTTTATTTCTGGAGCTAGTAGCTCTACTGTGCCTGCTTAGCATAACAGAGTCAAACCATTTTTGATTCCCACAGAAAACCTTGCACTGTTGGCAGGTCTTTCTGGGGAAATCAAGAGACTAATATGGTAAATTACTGAGCAGGAAGTGAACTAACAGACAAGCATGATGAGATGATGGGTTATCACGCTGGTTCGAAGACCAGAAGCCTCAGCAGGTATAATTACACTCCATCTTTCCCAAGGCACTATTGGCAGCTGCAGTAGATGTATACCTCTGCCCACTCTTTCCTTGAAGAGTCCTTCTGTTTCTCTAATCAAAACTGTTGTGTATATCTTGATTTTTTTTTTTTTTTTTTTTTTAGTGGGGGCCCATTTTGGAGATCTAACATTCCCTCACCATTTCTCCTTCCTTGATGAAGAGGATGAGAAATTACTGTTAAGGGGACTTGGACAAAAATTGTGATATAGAAAGAGTTGATATCTGATGCCCTTCCTTCCTGATAGTCCCCTTTTAAGAGCCCTTTAACTCTTCCCACCTAATTAACCATGAAAGCAAAACATTCCAAATATAGGTATGTTTCCTGAGCCAGCACCCTCAGAGTATATCCTGGCTACCCAGGGAGTATCATTGCTATGGAAGCTCCATGGCTTATGAACTGAACAGAATGAAGCTTTTATAAAACTCAAGGCTGAGGCAGGATGGAAATTCCTAATCCTTTCATTCCTAAGTGCCTCACTTGAGAGGCGCATGAATATAAGTTCTATCTCATTGAAACATTTGTGAGAGCAATGGTCGAGTGAACCAGGGAGGCACGCCCTTCAGAAAGGAGTTAGTCTTCCACAAGAACTCTGATTGAAATGCGGAATTACTGCTAGGAAACATAACCTGGTATCCTACTGGGTTATGTGGTCAGAAATTAAGACTCTCTTCCCTGCATTCTCAGGAAAGAGTTTGGAAGTCCGAATCATTGGATCCAGCTTGCAGAGTTACGTGTCCAAGAGCACACAGTCAGTGGCAGCAGTAAATCCGGAAACTTTGTCATTTACTCCAGTTCCGGTGCTTTTCCCTCTGCGTTACGCTGCGGCTAACCCCTACAACTGCCTCTAACTCCATGAAAGAAAGTACCTTTTAGATCAAGGATAAGAGAAAGAGGATACTGGATGAAAGTTTAGAAGATCTGGGCTTCCTCATCAGTAAAGTAGGACTAACACTTTTCAGGGTGGCTGAGCAAATTCAATGAGATATGGACAAATGTCATCAAAAGTGTAAGGGAGCTGCACATGACAGATGCTTATCAGGTAGGGGTACCTGTATGATTCACTTAGATCGGATTCACTTCTATTTAACTCTATGTGTAGTGGCAAGTTTCATTCTGGTCATATACTGTGTTTCAAAAGACAGTTACACACTTCTCTCTCTGCTAATCTTATGCTATCTAACTGGCCCTCAGGCATTCTAGGCTTTCAAAAATCTGACTCAGAGAAAATGCTATAAAGTGTTACCTCTCACTCTCCCCAGAGCCTATCACCCCTGGAGAGGGCTTAGGACCTCAAATGCAGATTAGAAGCAGCCATTTTATCTTCCCTTTCCCCCTAGTTGTGAATTGAAGAGAAAATTCAAAAGACTTTAAAATGATGGCTTTATTCCAATCAGAATTAAACCCTGCTGTTGGTCACTTACTTGTCTGGTTTTGCATCTAAGTGAGCAAAAGTCCTCAGGCTTATAGGGATTCTATGCTGTTCCACACCACTGTCCTTACCTCCTGAAGCTCTTGTAAGTGGTATACTCTTGCCTTGAAGGCCTATCTCAACAGTCATCCTTTGGAAAACACCTTCCCAGAGGTCCCCAATCAAGTGACTGATTTCCCACCTTGGGTTTCCCATAGCATTTGTTTGTATGTTAATTATCGTCACCCATTTTATTGTTTGTTTGTTTATATGTCTCTTTTCCCCACCAAATTGAAAGCAACTCTAAATCCAAAACTACATCTTACTCACTTTTATTTCCCCAAAGGCGCATACTCAATGCTGAATAAATGAATGAGCAGACAGATACTTCAGATCATATCTGTGTACCAAGGCAGAACTTTGCTCACTTCGACAAGCTATTTATGGGGAGGCAGAAACATTGGTGACCTTTGTGGTATTCTCCGAGTACTGACACCATCATACCATACCTGGGGTTCCATCACTCTCCTGATGAGCCACTGGAATTTTGACTTCCTATCTTTGTCTCTAGAGATATGAAGAAACTCACCTCCTGTATTTCTCTGATTATTAAGGATAGTGGACTTCTACCCCGTGTAATTTTGACCATTATGCTTATTTAGTCGCATCATGGAGGCAAGTGATATTCATAAGGCAAGAGTAGATTCCCTTTAGTTGGCCTATTTGCTCTAGTACTCAAGCTCTTAGTGTTATTTGCTATTAACATTTGCGTTATAAGACCAGATAATCATTGAATTACAGGGTTCATACCAAGCCCCAAAGAGTCCAACAGTGAACAAACTATATAATCAAAAATTTCTTTAATGAAAGATGAAGTTTGTGGTCTGGAGACATAAACAACCTCAGTTAATCCCAGGAGGATGGGCAGAAGTAGATTAGGGGTAGGGCCAACCTCAGACTAGTATTTACCAACACTCTTTCTGAAATAGAGAGTGTTTAACACACAAGTTGGGTCTAAAGTTTAGAGTCTAAATAGTGCATTGTTTTCTAGTATTGGGATGAACCAAGGAAAGAAAAAAAAGAATAAAGAAAGATGTTAGAAAACCCAAGACTTTTAAACCAAGATACAGAGGGTTAACTTTATTTTCGGTGAAGTGGAGAATTTTTTCTTTTTATTAATAGTTCATACACCTCAAAAAGTACTGTTTGGAAGAAAGAGGAGAAGCATTTATAAATAGCTATTAGTCAAAACTCTAAGATTCAGATTAATTTAGTAAACATTGACGACGATACAACACATTCTGCAGTAGGCATTGAGTTTCTTAATTACAAAAGTATACCCTTTGGTTAATTCATTATCATAAAATTTGTAATTAAAATGAAGTTAATGAGCTGGAACACCCAGAACACGTAGGCTTGGAAGCACTATAGAATAGTCTCAGAATTGTATCTTTTAATTTTTAATTTAATTTTTAATTCTTAGATCCACTGAAAAAGAGTCAAAAAGAAAGATAATTTGAAGTTATCCTAGAAAGACACTGAGTTCTAAAATACCTAGGGGAATCTCAGATTACTCCAGCTCTCTTTACTTTGCAGCATATTTTAGAAAACTGAATGCATATTTCAGGTCACTGGCTTTCAGATTTGAAGTGTACTGTATGCTACTTTTTGTGTAAGTATCATCCATTTTATCTTCTTTGTTGTCTTCATAAGGTCTTAAAATTAAAAAGCTTTCCAGATGGCTTTTGGCTTTTAAATAAGAAAAATGAATATGATTTTTTTAATTAAATGCTTTCACTAAAACCCCTTCCCTGTTCTATTCTACTCTATGAACTAATGAGCAAAAAGGATCTCTATTGGTTTTTCCTGCCTTGGTCTTAATAATAGCTTGATTTCATTGCTCAATAACTTCAAAGTAAAATAATGTCCTAAAGCTGAAGAGCTTTCTCCTAGTCTATTTCTAACCTCTTGTCTCAAGCTGCCACCATAAAGGCTCCCAAAAAGTGTACAAAAGAACATTTCTAATAAATTCAACGTGTGTCAAATTACATTAGGTCTCTCAGATATAAGCAAGTGGAGTCTAACTGTAATCTATTGTCTTAGTCAGTTTGGGCTACTATAACAGAATACCGTAGACTGGGTGGCTTAAACGGCAAAACATTTATTTCTTACAGCTCTGGAGGCTGGGGAGTCTAAGATCAAGGTGCCGGCAGATCCGGTGTCTGATGAGGGACCCCTTCCTGGTTTGCAGTTGGTTGTCTTCTTGTTGTATCCTCACACAGAAGAGAGAGAGAAAAAGCAAGCTCTCTCATGTCTATTCTAATAAGAACACTAATCCCACTCATGAGGGCTCCACCCTCATGACCTAATTACCTCCCAAAGGCCCTACCTCCTAATACCATCACATCCAGGGTTAGAATTTCAATGTATAAATTTGGGGGGATACAAACATTCAGTCCACATCATTGATGGCCTTAGTAAGTCTGAAAAAAAGAATGGGCCAGTAGAAGAGGTCCGCATGGATGCCAGGTCCAGGGTTGGCACTGGTCATCTAGGAATATCCAGATAAAACAGACCTTGAATCTCAGGGTTTGTTCAGTCCTGTGACATGATAAGTATTCTCTCCACTGAGGTAGGTGTTTGTGCACATCTCTGCTTGGCTTGGGTGAAATCTTCCTCATGATGATGTTCCCTCCCTTTGTTCTGACACCACATCATGAAGCAGTCTCTGGTGACTGAGGCTTCCTGACATTCTGGCTTGGGGAATGGGGGTAACCTGGTTGGGAAGTGACAGCTCCCCAGGCACTGAAGAGGGAGGTCATCCATTCTGTCTTAATTAATTGGCATTAATTGGGATTCTGATGTATACATCAGTTTCTTGTGAGTCTGTGAGCCAGTCAGTCTCTCTGAGACCTGTCCATTCTGAGAACTCCCAAGATCCAGTGGCTGGGGCAGCAGAGCTTCTAGACCTTGTACCATGAGAAATACTCCAAAAAAGCCCACTCTGTGGGAGTCTGGGAGGACCAGCCAACTGGCCTTCTTGATGCAGCAGCTCTACTCCATTGCTGTCCCCCCTTTAACCCAGAGAGCAAATGGTGAGTATTTATTGAGTACCTGCCATATGTCTAACACTATTTTAAGCTGTATCAGTTGCAAAAGAGGTGTTAGGAATCATCGCTGCCAGAAAACAGGTGAGAAAAGGTATATACACATGAACAATGAATAAATAAGACTCTGTGTATCCATCCATCTATTTCTATCTATAGATAGATATCATAATCAGGCACTACTTCATGTGATCTGTTAATCACAAAATAGGACAGTACCTTAAAAGGTGTCAGTTATGTGATATCAATAATAAACACTACATCCAAAGTATCCAAAACACACACTGGACTATTTCTCTAGCAATAGGAACAAATATCATCCAGGTCTGACCTCCTAAAAAAGAAATCAATACTTTTTTAGACCTTATATGGTATCACTGGAAAAAAATCTGGATTTGATTCGAGCTATAAAAACCATGTGTAAATTTAATATCCAGATGCATAAAGTGGACACCAGAAAATAAATTTATGGTGTGGAAATATTTAGATACTTTGAACAAGAGTGATACACACTGAGAATTCTGTGGCTTATGAACTAACGTGCTTCCTTTGAAGATGTGACATTTTCCCTGCACCAGAATTACATCCTCAGAGTCCCCATGATAGTTTCTTAATTTCCTTTACAGTTTAATTGTATCTATGTACAAGAAATCTATATTCTAAAATTATCACCAAGGGCTAAATTCATTTTTCTATAGGCAGAAATCATATCTTTCGTGTACACACTTCTTTCTTAGAATTATATAAGGTATATACTATTATTTTCTGAGACCAGAACCAGGGTTTTATAGATGTGCACCAGCAATCATTCATTCAAGAAACTGTTGTTAGAACCCTACTATTTCCAAGCACTGTCTTATCGTTTTAAAGATGTGTTTCAAGCTGGAGGGCAGAGGGGAGTTAGAAGCACAATCTTTTTAAGATAGAAACTTTTCTTTCCAGGAAAAGAAAATAGTCCAGCTGGCTAAAACCCCCAGATTTTAAAAAGAACTTAGAGACTGGACCTAAATAATTGTTGCAAAAGAGTTTAAACAGAAATGGAGCCTCACAGCAAGTCACCTGGAAGGGCTGAGTCACACATGACAACATAACTATTTCTCAAATGCATGCAAACAAGAGTGGGTTCAAACTTTCTCATCTTTCCTCCTAAGATGATAAATTACAAAGAAATAAAGTCAAAATGAGGAAGACTTTGTAGAGGTGGAGCCAGACACTGGTTCTTAAAGAACCACTAGAATTCAGAGAAGCAAAGGGAGTTTAAAAAGCCATTCCAGGGAAAAGGAGAAGGAATAGCTTTGTTGGGTAAAGGCAGAATGCTTCAGGAGATACCAGGAAAACAGTGGCAAATGCCAATAATCTTTTCACTGAACAAAAGTCCCCTTTATGATCAGTGTTAGGGTGCATTGCACTGAAGACGTGTTAGATTGCCAGGGGGGTACAACTGGGGGTCAGGATTTCTTAAGGGGAAGAATTAGCAACGTAATGCTGGGGCTCAAGGTTTGGCCTTGGGAAGGAAAGAATGCCCTCTTTTTAACTGAACGGTGGTATCATGACCAGAGGACCTGCATTTCACCATGAAAATACAGAAGCATCAAGACAGAGTGAAATGACGTCTCACTCCCACGCACCCATCCTGTTTCATTCTAGAACCAAGTACATACTAGGGTGGCATTGCTGGTGAGCCCTCTGGGGTGGGGCCAGCTGTGGAGGGAGGAGAGGAGGGGAGGGGAAGAATAGCTACCTACAGGTGGAGAGGGAGAGAAGGCCATCCTAGGAGAGCGCATGGGGCACAAAGTTACTTTGCAAATTTTTTTTTTTTTTTTTTTTGCGGTACGTGGGCCTCTCACTGTTGCGGCCTCTCCCGTTGCGGAGCACAGGCTCCGGACACGCAGGCTCAGCAGCCATGTCTCACGGGCCCAGCCGCTCCGCGGCATGTGGGATCTTCCCGGACTGGGGCACGAACCCGTGTCCCCTGCATCGGCAGGCGGACTCTCAACCACTGCACCACCAGGGAAGCCCTACTTTGCAAATTTTCTTCTTAAGCTGAATGGTGAGCACACAGATCTTCATTATAGTTTCTTACTCCTTTTAGTCTGTCTAAAAGATTTTAGAATAGGATGTAATTTTTTAAATGTACAGAAACCTTATAACTGTCACCCATATATCCTCAATCAGAATCTGCCTATGGATGTCAACAGAATCACTTTACTAGTAATATAATTCTTAATGATCTCTGCTGATGCAGGACTACCACCCCACCATCAATTTTTTTAAAAAAGTCCTTCTGTTTCTGGAAGTCTGTCTTATAAAACCTCATGAATGGTGCATTCACCCACCATGTGCAACCTCCCATGGCTCCTTGCTGCTGGCCCCCTGCCCCAGTGAAGCCCTCACCCCTCTCTCCCACTGCCCTGGGGCTCACTTGAGACCCTGGGCTTCCATGTCAAAGATGCTGTCTCGTGCCCTTGATACAATCTTTCAAGGTTCCAAAGTGGCCCTGCGTTCGCTTCACTCTTCCAGAATTCCAAAACCATGCTGTGCTCGTGTAGAGGTAGTAAGGGGGACACTTTCCTCTGCTTCTCGTTGTCACCTGGCCACCAAAGCTTGGCCTAGACTCAGCAAACACCTTGTGGAAGCAGCTTCCGCTTCTCTGCAGCCCACCCCTGTCCTCAGGGCACAGACATATGGCAATGGGCCTCCGCTCAGGGACCAGTTCCAAGGCATGGAATAGCAGACAACTCTCCAAACCCCCATGCAAATCGGCTCCCTAGGCCTCCCTCACCACACGGTCACACAAGCCCAGATGCATCTCAATTCCAGTGGTAGGCACAACTGAACTTGAGGCCGGGCCACCAATCAATTATCCTCCTATTTCAACTCAACGACAGAAAAAACAAATTAACTTGGTCAAGGCCATTATTTGCTCTTTATGAAGCCAGGTGCCCTAATTCACTTATGCAGCACATATTACAGAAGGGCTGATCTCTGCCAGACATTGTGCTAACTGGGCTGAGGGGAGGAGCACAAAAATGGGTAAGACATAGTCCCCCTCCTCAGGGAGCTCACAGCCTAGTAATGGGAGATAGAAATATATAAATACACTCCGAGTGCAGTCGAGGACCTTGAACTCTATGTTGCCTCAAATAGATCATTAGAATTCCCAGGTATTGAAATGCAGGTATATGCTTTCTGAAAGATCTTTTTCTCCTTTCATGAAATCAGATTTTGTGTTTTAAGCAGGAGGGCAAGAAAAATACTACAGAGAGTAACCTGAAAGAGTTGAAAAATGAGTCTCTGGAAAGAGTATGAAGTTCTTTATATTAAGGGTAATTAATAACAACAAAAATAGCTTAACAGATAAATGTTGGAGATAGACTGACTAAGCAACAAATCTGGAGAAGAAAAAAAAACCACCCTGGATTTAGCACAAAAATTAATGAATGAACTCTATAAGAGATGCTATTATCAACGTGAAAACAATGTTAGGATGTGTTAACAGGAAGGTGGCAGGCAGCTCTGGGACTTCAGCCAGCCACATTCAGCCTTGGTCAAGCCTTTATTATGTCCAATTTTGGTTTCCCGTTTGAAGAGTTGTTATATTTCAAGCTGATATTAAAAGGATGGAAAATAGGCATTGGCGTTTAGCCTAGAAAAGACCAGACTGAAGTATGACTTAATACCTGTGGCCCTAACAGAGATAAGTGGATTTCTATTTCAGCCACAGGAAGTCTAGTTCAATCACAGAATAAATTGAGCATAAGAGTGATTAAACACTGGGACCTTGATCGTAGGATGTCACCTTAGAAGTATAGTGCTTCAGCTCCGCTGCTTTCAGAATACTCTTCACTCCCCATCTTGCATTAATAGTTTTGTATGCATATCTTATCTCCCTTTGGGACTGCCCTTCTTATCTTTGGAGCCCTCCATGGCACTTAACTCCACGACTTGCTTGTAGTAAATATTCAAATAGTGTTAAGTAGGGGGAAGATGCTGGGACAGAAACTATATGGCTAACATTGTAAGGCAGACAAGAGAGTATAGCAACTCAAGATGTGTTACAGGCCTGGAGTCAGACCAGAGAATAGTTCAGAGAATTGTGTCAGCAAAGGCCATACAGATTCTCGTGACAAACAATGACTTTCTATAACAGTACATACATCTCTCCACCCCCTCCTCCACCCAGCCCATCACACATTCCACAGTGGGAACTACGAAGACTTTATCAAAGACACGATAGGGAAGGAGAGGTGAGGAAAAGACTTTACTGGATGGTAGAAAGCAGAGGAAAGAAAGAAGAGGAGTCTGTAATTTCTGCAGAAGGAGATGGAAAAAGGGAGAAGTACTTCATGAGAAGATTTCTTAGGAAGATCTGTTAAAAAGCAGTATCACTGGAAAATACAAAGCAATATAGTTTCAGTGAACATGTTCAGTGCTTTTGGGGGTGGGGAGTGAGGAGGAGGGTGATGCCCTCAGGTGTGGAGGAAAGACTCTAGTCACCAAGGGAAAGGAGGAAAGAGGTTCAGCCTACAAATATGTAGTTAACCCCTTCGTTTCCGTTTCTGTCCACCCCTTGGTGAGCCGTTGTCTAGGCAAGATCTTTTGCTTCATTCTAAATGTGTAGAGTCTATGAATTTCTTTGTAAGAAAAAATTTCTTCAAGATGTTTTAAACATCCCCTTTAAATTACTTGAACGGTTGCCTCTCATGTGAATAGATTTCCTTTGACTTTATGTTGTGTTTCTGTAGGAGGTGAGTGGCTCTGTATGTGTGTGTCTTAAGTGCATTAAGGCAGTACAAGGGGCACTTCCCACATACCTCTCTTTTCCCTAGGGAATTGCTCCAAGGTAAAAGCTATTCTTAAACAACCATTGCAGACCATAAAGTCTGGAAGAGATCATGGAGATCCGACCTCCATGAAGTAAAGTTATTTTTTAAATCATATTTTATTAATAAAAGACCACCCTGTGGTGGGAGCTATTTCATTCTATAGCACTGACCTCCTTCAAACCTTCCCAGCCCAGAATCTCTCTGACGAAAAATTAAGCAAAGTATCTAGAAATGAAGGGTGCTATCAGTAATTTGAGAGTGGCCCAGACTTCCGTTTCCCCTAGTAAAAGAGGCTGGAAATGTCATATGTATGACACCTACTGTCTTGCTGGCCCTGCTGTTCATGGTGCCAATGAATGATCACTACTTCAGTTCTCAGAGACACCAGTTCTGGAAGTTGGACTCTGAGTACCCGTGTCTGTGCTACACAGTGACGGCACATGTGCCTCCTGGTGTCTGCAGAAACAGACACTGTTCACCAATTACCTTCTGGTATGTTCTTCCTAGTTCCTCTCACCTTGCCTCTCCAGCCCCAGGAAGCTGGACCACAGAAGCCTACCTGGGAGCACTTGCCTACTCCAGCCCTGCTCTCATCTCATGATTCACATCTCCAAATGCATCCAATCTCCTTCTTATTGTCCTTTGTGCTCTCCCTGTGCCCTGCTGGTGTCTGACCCAGGCCCAAAACTCACTCCTCTCTTCACTATTGTCATGTCAGTACCCTATTAGGTAGCAGGAATTATGACATCCATTAGTTTTACAAACTGAAGACAGACAGCTACTTCCCAAACACATTACATTAATAACAAGGGGCCAACTACAAGTGTGCATGATTTCCCTCTTTCTGTCTTTACAACTAGGAAAATAACTTGGTGGATATCTTTTATACAGCTGGCCATTCGCATACTTTCAGTGCATGAATGTCAGCATATTAGTGGAAGATTACTAAATTCTTGCTCTCCTGTGCGCGTGCGTGTGTTTGGTGTGTGTGTGTGTGTGTGTGTGTGTGTGTGTGTGTGTGTGTTGAGAAAGAGAGAGAGAGAGTCTGGGCTGGCCTGGAAGAACCACTGAAGTTTTTCCAGGCTACTCCATTCTATGAACTTATTCCAAATATGCCAGAGCTATACTTGCCACCTCAGAATTGGAGTGGGGGTGGGAAATGGGGGAAATCAGGAGGCGAAACGTATTCCCAAGGTCAGTTGAGTCCCATAAGCAAATGTATTAGTTTTCTATCAATGCTGTAATGAATAACTACAAACTTGGTGGCTTAAAATAGCACAAACCTATCTATTGTTCTAGAGGTTCAAAGTCCAACACAGGTCTCTCTAGGCTAAAATAAAGATATAGACAGGGCTGCATTGCTTTCTGGAGGCTCTATGGGAGAATCTGTTTCCTTGCCTTTCCAGTTTCTAGAAGCTGCCACATTCCTGGACCCCATTCCTCTATCTTCAGCACCAGCAAGGTCATCTCTCTGGCCATTATTCTATACCCATATCTCCCTCTGACCTCAGCGGGAGAGGTTTATCTCACTTTAAACACCTGTGTGACTAAGACTGAGCACATCTGGATAATCCAGGGTAATCTCTCCACCTCAATGCCTTTAACTTAATCACATCTGGAAAATCCCTTTTGCCATGTAAAGTAACATATTCACAAGTTCTGGGCATTAGGACATGGATGTCTTTGGGAGGAATATTATTCTGCTTGCCACAGCAAATCACTGAATATTTTAAAAGGAAAAAAATTAAATGGGAAAAATGTGGTAGAAAGAGGAATAGCAAAATGCCTCAATACATGTATCTATCACAGCTTTGGAGCAATAAACTCAAGTCTAGTCAGTGAGTATTTCATTAAAGCCTCTTGTGTGATCTCAGTGAGTGTCTCATGCACTTTAAATAGTCAATATGTGTTGAGTGATAACATATATAATCAAAGGGATATTTAAAGGTGTATATTCATCATGACATATAGAGATAATTAATTTTGAAGTTCATTAAACTGTATTACTCTATAAACTATGGCTTTGAGGACAGCGTAGTACTTAAGCAATAAAACAACCAAAATTGTCTAGTTAGTTAAAGTGAAGAGAGGATTTAATCTAACTAAATTAAACTTCTTCAAGCTGAGCACAGGAATACTTGCGTTGGTTCCTCTCCATGACTTTGGGTGAACTTTTGAAGTGCTCTGTGCCTCTGTGTCCATGTTTGTGATATGAAGCCATAGATCTCAAAGATGTTTTTCATAGTATGAAGGATGTGAGTCAATGTGTAAAGTTGATTGTTTCTCCTGCTATTTACCAAAAGAATCATCTTAACCGTATATTGTGGAGATCTGGGTTGTTCTACTTATTTAACAGAAAGCCAGTCCCATAAGTATCTTGGTGCCCAGCAGCAATCTGTTCATTGCTTGTTAGCAATGAAGAAGCATATTCATAACTCAAGCTTAGATAGTGTCATCTCCAGATAGAATCAACACCGCCCCCTCCACAGGGGTTGGAATCTGGTTGCTTTCCAAGCTATTGCTGACCAGGCTCCCTTGCCTGGCCTGGCGGATGAGATCACCACACCAGAGTGCCACGGGGGCAGACCGGGCCCACTGTTGCAACATGTCCCTTCGTCAAGCTGTTGCCCTCATTTCACCAAACACCCTGTATAACACAGCATATCACTGATCCTCTGGCTCTCTTCCCTTTGCCTTTGTATGCATTTTTATATCATGCATCTTCCCCTGAATAAAAGGGATAGTAGGAGTTTCCCAGATTTGATTTCTCAGTGGGAACTGTTTGCTTTGGAAGCCACTGACACCAATGCTAATTGAGAACAGAGCTCAGAACGAGGGCCTGAGAACTGCACCCGGATGAACTTTTTGGTGGGCTGATTTCCATTGATCTCTTCAGAATTGGATTGTGCATGCAAGTGATACCATGGTCGACTGTTTTCCAAAAGGCTGAGCACGTGGATCAGTGTCTTTTCCTTTAACTAGTTCTCTGCCTTGGAAGAATTATTTGTAATTGATCATATAAAGTCTTCATCATGAAAACTACTGGGGATCCTGGCCCCTACCGCCCAGTAATAACATTCTGGAAATCACAAAGCAATCTGGGCCGTTTACAATCTAAATCTAAACATGATGGGCCTCTATTAGAGAGATTACAGTAAAAAATAACAATCAGCTCTCTGATGATCCTATGCGAAGGGAAAGGGTGGGGAGGAGTAAATTTTGCAAAGGACAAGCCCAGACTTTCGTCACAGGGACAGACCAAAGTGTTAACACAAAGGGAGAGCCCGGGAGCATCCTGCACACTGCATTTCAGCCACAGATAACATGGCACCTCCGCGGGCCCGGTCCACGCCCTGACCGCTCAGAGGGTCTCAGCACCTCTGCGCCCGCAGCCCTTTTCCAGCTGCAGACATGCTCGGGGGATCCGGATGGCAGGGAAGACGCAGCCTGGCCGTGCTCTCCCAGTGAGTGCTCGCTTCACCTCTTCAGTTTTTCTTCTTCTTCTTCTTCTTTCGCATAAAGGAATCGTTGTAAAAAAAAAATAAAATAATTTTTTTGTTTTTTTTTAGTTGTGGGAGTGGGAGGCGAGAGGAGAAATCAGGAGGCAAAGGAAGGCAGTGAGTGTGTAAATATCAGACCTGTATGAAACTTTTTGGTCTCAACTTGGTGGTGGTTCTGATTGGTTTTCCTCTGCTACTTTTTTGTTTTTTTTTTTTGGTGGTTCGTAGACCATTTGGGGGTGTTTATACCAAAGGCACGGGTTTTCTTATTCCACATACCGATCCACAAAGCATCGTGTTTCTAAAGATCTGCTGTTAATTTAGACCTGAGCCCTCTGCTCGGAGTGATCCATCTGCAGGGCTCAGAGACTTTGGCTAAAGCACACATTGCCCAATCCTTAGAGTCAACAGCCCAAAGCCCTTAATACACTGACCATCTGACTGTGACAGGACAAGACCCAGAGCACGTGCTATTGATCAGACAATTGTTCAGATAACAGGCTCCAAAGTTTAGGATCCTGGAGTCTTGGAATGTTCAAGCTAGAGGGGCCCCTAGGGCTGTTTGCTGCAATGCTCTTCTTCTATGGACAGGGAAACGGAACCCAGAGGGGCAACTCCACTTAACCCAAAGCCAGACAACAGTCAGTAGCAGGGAAGCCAGTGTCTTTGTACTTGCAGGCAAGGGCCCTTTTCACGCTGACGTTTATGAGGTTTGGAAAACTCACTGGGTCTTGGGAAAAGGTAAGGCACAAGAGTAAGAACACCAGATGGCCTTTCAGTAAATCTGTCCCATTTTTGAGAGTTTTGGCATCGATTCAGCATGACAGTTGTTGTTCCATTTGTTCCAGCATTTGTGCAACAGCTCATCAAATAAACAGGAACTCAATGGGGTCCTAAAAATGAGACCCACATCCACTATATTAGCAGATCTCTTGGATAACCAGTTTCTCTAAGTGTGATCACTCAAGTGTGAGAGCACAAAGGGGTGTTAGAGGTTATCTGTATGTTCCTGTGGTTATCAGACTGGTTGGGGGGCTTTGTTTTTTTTAGCAAATTTACTGTTACAAGGAATCCTGTTACATAAAGGAGATGTTCTGATTAAATAGGTGGTTTTGGATCTAGAGCTTCTCATCCCTGCTGCAGTCCCCAGTCATCCCCCCCATTGCTCACACCCACCCCACTCACCGTACCTCTCTACCCCACCCCACCCTACCCAATCCGACAAAACTTCCTTGGAATCCTAGGTCTCCATGGAACTTCAGAAACCCCAATCTTATTTAATGCCACCATTTCAGTTAAGGAAACTGAGGCACATGGGGTGAAGGGCTTGCCCAGTGTTCACGGCTGGTCAACAACAGAGCCTGGAATGCAGAGCAAAGAGCCCAGTCTGCTCTGTGTGTGTGTGTGTGTGTGTGTGTGTGTGTGTGTGTGTGTGTGTGTGAATTCCTGGTTCTGAGTTTCTTCCCGCTCCATCATGCCCACAGTTCTATCAGTTTACTTTCTCCATGTCTCTCTCACTCTTCTCTAATTACTCTCTCATTTCCTGAATTTCAGCAGTTATCGCCCGCCACCTGGACAATTACAGTTGCCTCCTATCTGGTCCCGGCTTCAGTCTCTGTCCCCTTTCTGATCCTGTCCCCTCCCGTCCTCCCACCCCCACCTTTGAAGATAGACCCCACTCTCCTCAACGTGGCACTCAAAGTTCTCCACAGTCTGCCTTTAATATCCCTTCCCATTCTGACCTCCCCCTGCTCCGGCCAAATCAGATCACTCACTGGTCCCCAAACTCATCATGTACAAGCCACCTCCATTCCTTGGCTCACTCTATTTCCTACGTGGAGAACACTCTATGTGCCTCAGTTTCCCCTCTGGAATGGAGACATTAAAAAAGATGGGGGTTTCTGAAGTGTTCCATGGAGACCTAGGATTCCAAGGAAGTTTTGGTGGAGTGGGTAGGGTAAGGTGGGGTAGGGAAGAGATGGGGAGTGGGGGGTGGTAAGCAATGGAGGGTGATTGGGGAGTAGAGTAGGAATGAGGGGCTCTATCTCATTTGTTCCTGACTTCCTTCCTGTCCTTCAAGGCCCAAATCAAATACTACCTTCCTCCACAAGGCCTCCTCAGCTCTTCTTTTTTCTCCATATCCTTTGTGCACCCTTCTATTATTAACCTTGAACTAAAGTTAGTGGTGAGCATGCCTGTTCCTTCCCTTCCCTTCCCTTCCCTTCCCTTCCCTTCCCTTCCCTTCCC